>NW_007727935.1:0-15193 GCF_000696425.1 Galeopterus variegatus | reverse complement strand
CTGACTCTGTCTTGAACTAACTAGTTACCACGTGGCTATGTGGCATTGAGCTTGGTAATTATACTTTAGAAGCCCTACTTTCCTCTTTGGTAAAGTGTTTATGATGAGAGAGCCATTTACATACGATTGTCCTGAGGATTAAATGAGATTGTGCATATAAAGTGTCAGGCACATAATACGTGCTCAGAAAATACCGATTCTTGCTCGTGGTCATCTAGCTGGTGAACTCTGGTCGTCTGACTTCAGCTAAATGTTCTTTGCTCCACATTTGAAGTCTGTGGTCAGCACATTTATACTGAACAAATTCAGGCAGAATATTGTGGATTAATGTATGACAATATTTACCTAAAGAGTTGGCATTTGCATTGATGAAACCAAAAGTACAACCCTCAGGAATGACTAGGGAGGAAAAACTGTAGGTGTCTTTGACAAATGGGTTCTGATTTCGGGCCTAGGAAAAGATGGTCCCTGCTGTCTATAATTACAATGCTCAGCACAGTGACCCTGGCTCAGTGTCACCAATTGATTTCAATAGTGACTTGAGGCATCACTTGAGAATGGAATATTCATTCATTTATTTAGCAAACATTTATTGGGCACCTACTGTGTGCCAGCCACTGTGCTGGGAGTTGGGATGTAATGGTGAGAAGAAGAGGCAGAGTCTGTGACTGCATGAAGTTCACAGCCTAGTGGGAACACTGGAGGGGCTGCTTTTAGCCCTGGAGAATCTTGGCAACCCAAGGAGCCACACCCCTGGTGGGATAGGGAACCACTTGGGCAGGCAGTGGCCAGCTCTGTTATGATCCATGTTCTCTTAGGGGTAAAGTTCTGAGCAAATCTCAAAGCCCATTTCTTAAAGAAAATACAGGCATGAACTGGTCATAGAAATAAGGCCAGATAAGAGGGGGCCTTCTTTGGGTGGGGTCCCAGGATCCACAAAAACATCTCTAGATGGCAGATATGCCTTGGTTTGGAGTGAGAATCCCATGCCTCATCGTTATCTAATCTGATAGATATCCTTCATTTTAAATGCTATCCCAAAGGATGGGTATTCTTGACTGGATGGAACAGGGGAGGAAGCCCCTTTGATTTTCCATGATGAGACTTAACTCCCTTCGATGTAGATTCACAGAGAGATGGTCGCTTAATAGAGAGATCTAAATTATCCAGAATTAACTGGACATTTATGATTCTAGCCTCATAACTATTGATAACAGAGAAAACCAGAGTTAAAGCATTGGCTTTTAGGCCCTCTTCCTAAGAAAATACATTTTCACATTCAGGTTGTATTTTCTGAGTGTCCCAAACCCAGCATTGGAGCTGGTAGAAAGGACCTAGGTATAATTTACATCATACCTTTTCATTTGTAAGACAGGCAAATATCTTATATAAGACCCAACTCACAGAGTCAGCTTGGGGATCAAATGAGATCATCTGTGTAAAACACTTAGCACAGTGCCTGACACATTACAATGTAGTGGTCATCTGGTTTTGGTCTGCCTGGCACCCCATCTCCTTTGGGGAACAGTCCCTCTTCTGTTCCACACGGCCTTGGTGGGCATGGAACCCGGACTGGGCCGATCATGGCTGCCTTTCTCCCAAATGCAGTGAGAGAGTTGGCCAGCATGCAAAGATGTGCGGAGATGAGAGTGGGACGGACAGAGAGAGGTTCCTGGCATACTTGGGACCAGCTGCGGTACCTACATCCCAGGTTCCTATTGTTCTTTTTTCAATTCTGTGAGTCATGCTGAACTGAGCTGCAAAGGTGAGCAAAAAGTTCCCTTTTTGCTTAAATAGTTTGATTTGAGTTTCTATAACTTACTGTTGGGACCATGAGGATGTGAGGACATGATGCTGTAAGCCCACATGGCAGGAAGATGTGGTGAGACCAGCCCTTTCAGGTGCCCACAACTGAGAAGTGGGAACAGTCTCAGTGCACCCCTGGGACTTAGTCACTGACCTTTAAACAGGCTGCAGAACCTCTTTCATCCGCCTCTCACATGCCCTCTATGAGTTACACCATGTGGCTTACCACCGAAAGTAACACCTCCCTTCCGAGTCTCAGAGACAAGTCAAGCTGAGAACTTGGAGGTGTGCTTTAATGACAGGAACCCCTCACTTGTTTACATGAGGAAGGACATCCAGTTGTCCGCATGGGTCGTCATGACCCATTCAGGGCCAGCAAAACACCTCCCTTCCGAGTCTCAGAGACAAGTCAAGCTGAGAACTTGGAGGTGTGCTTTAATGACAGGAACCTCTCACTTTTTTACATGAGGAAGGACATCCAGTTGTCCGCATGGGTCGTCATGACCCATTCAGGGCCAGCAACTGAGAGGACAGCAGAGTGGGCATAATGAGTTTCTGTCTTTTATGCATCGGTGTACCTCCAGGGCTGAGTGCAGCATCAGGGACTCTGAAGTTCTTTATGAAGGTCTCAGTGGATGGGATGGAATCTGCCCAGGCAAGCAGTTTGTCGTTAGTTCCCTCAGGTTACAAAGCTGCACTGAAAAAAATCCAGTGTGTTCAGGAAAAGGTGCAAGATCTGGCTGCTGCCTACAAGGAGCTCCACCAGTGAGAGGGAGGTGAGAAAGTTCATGTGCTGTAGGAATTCACAGTAGAAGAAGCACTGACATGTCACAGACAAGGACTCTACTGTGAGAGGTCCACAGGTCTCCCTTTGGGCTGGGAGAGCCTGGCAGAGAGAATGGGGTTTCTGCTAGCCTTGGAGCATGCATGGGATTCCAAAAAGTGAAGAGTGGAAGATTGGGCAGTGTGGGTAAAGACAAGCAGGAGCTTAGGGCTGCCAGCTCAGGGAGATAGAGCCAAAGAGATCAAACAAGAAATCCTTGGCAGGCACAGAGAGAGAACTGTCGCAGTTGGGAGGTGAGTGGGGGTGGGGTGCATTATTTGCTAGTGTGTTCAGTTTTGTTGACAAGGTAGCATTTGAGCTGGACCTTGACCAATTGGTGGGATGCAGGGTGAGGGACACCTTTTGTGGAAATGGAGTGAGATGGGCAAAGTGCGGCCCTGGACCAGCAGCATCAGCACCATCTGGGACCTTGTTAGAAAGGCAAATTCTCGAGCCCACCCTTCGTCTATTGATTTGTGACAAGCCCTCCAGCTGGTTCTGATGACTGGCCTGGTGTAGTCAGTATGCAGAGAGTGGCAGTGGGACCAGGGAGGCAAGGCAGCCTGGCATCTATCTGCAGGGTCCTCAATACCAGATTTTAGAATCGAGGCAAATGTCCATACTGTTGAGAAGCTCCTGAAAGCTTTGGAACAAGAATGAATCATTCATTCATTCAACTCATATTACTGAGCACCTACCTTGTGCCAGGTCCCACTCTGGGCACCAGGATCCAACAGTAAACATGCCCACGTTAGTTCAGGGCAGCTTTTAAACAAGGGCTTATCTAGAGACAAGATTGCTATTGTCTATCATTTTTATCTGATTTGCTAATGGAACATAGACCTATTATGCTCTCCAGAAACAACTCTGCTGCTTGTCTGTGACATCAGAAGTTTTTCAGTTAATCATTTGTTCAAGTTTCAAACACCAGCAATGTGAATGAATGAAGGGAACACAGGAGCACATGCACCTAGTTTTAAAGGACTGGGGTTGGGGCTGGGGGAAGGCATTTGCTTTCAGGTCTGTGCCTGACCTCACAGTCTTTGGCTTTTGCTATGGGAGGGTCAGTCAGCTCCAGGTGTTTCTGTGTTTACCTAACAGTTTCAGGAAGCGGTGGCCAGGAGGATTGGGATGAGTGAGGGAGAAGAGAAGGGATGGGGAGGCTTATGGGCAGGCTCTCTTCTATTCTCACGTAGCAGCTCTGATGACATCAGAGTGTGATTTCAAAGACAAGCAGGGCTTTTCATCTGAATTAAATGAAACAGGCCATCATGCTCTTCTGGGAGAGCAGACATACTCTGGACAACTTTCAGTGCTCTTCCAGGGTTGGGCAGGGGCCAAACTGGGGATCAGGATGGGGAGGCTGCAGCACCTTGTTGGCTCCTGTCTCTGGCCCCACAGCTCCTCCCGGGTAGGCCGAGGTGGGTGGGCATTGCTCTCTGCTGGGGCAGCTCAGGAGAAACACATTGGGCCAGGGATGGTTGTATCAGGTGGCAGAGGATTTGGAGGAGTCCCAGGGCTATTCAGGTTGAGATTTGGCTCCCTGGCCTGGCTTCTCATCTGGCCCAACCCATCTCCCACTCCAATAGAGCAACTACTCGCTTCTTCCTCTGACCCATCCATAGATTGTACCAGATCTGAGGACAGAGGAAAGCAACAAAGAGAGAAGCTGAGAAATCTCTCTCCATCCAGCATCCTCAAGGCCACAAGCTCCATGTCCAGTTTCCTTGTCTATATTTGGCAACACAACAGCAGCCTTTCCGACTACGGCAAGACCCTCTCCTCGCCACCTCCCAGGGATTTGTTCAGAGACCAGCATTTCAGAGAGCAAGCTCCACTTTAACACCTCTGTAGGCAGCATCCCATCAACTGCACCACGGATCTTATTTTAAACTAATTACATTACCAAGGGGTGTGTGAGAGGGAGGAGAGGAGAGCGGGTAATTATAATCGGGTGATTTTTTTTTTAAAAGACCTAGTTTCAAAAATCTCAGACTTAATTTAGTAAATTTCAATTACAGAGGGAGTGACTAAGCTGAGGATCGTTTGCATTACGTCCTTAATTACCACTTCATTTGTATCTGAGATCATCAATAGAGATTCTTGGGAATGTGTCCTCGGAATAAGTGATTGATCCTAATGAGGTCTTTGTTCTTCCCAGCCTCACTTACGAAGCTATTTCCTCCCTCGTGGAGAGGCACAGTGTTTGCCGAGCTGGTGGAGACACCTTAAATTAGAAATGGAGCCTGTGAAGAAATCAAAAGGTTTTCAAACTGTCATCGCCACCAGGGAGAGAAGATGTCAAAGTCAACCTCTATCGTCCTGAGTGATCCTCATCAGGCTTAAATGATGCTCCTCTTGAATGCATTAGCTCTGCAGAGCTCTTAAGGGTGATTACCCTACATACCCAGCCACGAATGTCCGTCTTGCTTAGCTAACAACAGAGGAAATAAGCCTTTCGGGGCCTTCCCCTTGCAAGTAATGGATGCTGCCATTGCCCGACCTGCTTCTTGGCCTGCCTCCTCTAAAGAAAGTGTGTCTGGCAGTCCTGGCCACTGGGTCTTTATGGGAAAAGCTGTTTTCCAAGATCATTTAAATTTTTAAAAAAATGATGAGCCCACATGGACTGGGAGACTCTGTATGTGTGTGTGTGTTAAGGTCCATTTTGTAGAGAAAGGAGGCAGACTTCTTTTGGGGAGGAGGAGAGGTTGGGACAAGGCAAAGTGAATAAGGAATCTCCTATCTAAATCCTGCAATGCCTGTGGTTCCTTCCTCGTCTGACACTTCACACCTGTCAAAGGACCAATTACAACAAATTTAAAGATCTTAATTGGCTTTATTCCGATTCTAGAATCAGGCAACACTTCATTCCATAAAAGAGAGTAAGTGTTCCAGTGAGCTGAGCAAGAGGTTGGTTGGCTTTATAGATAGAAAAAGGACTGAAGAAAGCAGAAACAAAGAACAAAAAAGCCAATTGGTCATTTCAAAGTTATTTTCCTTGTAAGGTGGGGCCATGGAGAAAGAACAATAGAAAAATAACTGATTAGTTAACACCAGGTTACTTCAGCCTGTCCCTTTTGTGTACGGATTATCATACCCGTTGAAGATTTAAACTGGTCTGTTAGGGAAATAGGTTATCTCCCTCTGCTGGTTTCTCGGAAGGTCAGACCACAACTTAGTTTGGGTTTGGTGACATGGAACATAGCAGGGGTAACCCCATTTTGATTTTTAGTCTGATCTGTTGGAGCCCAGTGCAGCAGCTTAGTCCAAAACAGTGGCCTCCTGTCATTTTTATTTAACACACTCTACAGGGCTTTGCAAAGCACTTGCTTACCTATTGGCTTGTAGGTAAGAAGAGAATTGCCCTCATTCCACAAGTGAGGAAACTGAGGCTCAGAGAGGTTAAGTGACTTGCCCACAGTTACTGAGCTGGGGAGTGACAGAGTGAGGACTTCTATATCCTGTGCTCCTTCCATTCACAACCATCGCCCACAGTCTGCCAGCTGCCCAAGCATTTACCCCGTTTATGGAGATCGGGGTTTGGATTTCACTGCAGCGTGTTACCCCATTTAAACTTTATTTCTGAATCCGTATATTTAAGCAACAATTTCGTTTCAGAGGAATCCAGAGAGTGGCCTTACTTAACCTTCTTCTGGAGGTGTGTCTATTTGGTGGAGAACGCAGGAGGGGGCTGGGTGGGAAGAGAAGGGAAGGGAGGAGCCAGTGGTGAATTTTCCCAGTTTTCCACGGGTGAGGCCAAGGTCCAGGGAGTCAAAGACAAATCCACGATTCTCCTGCCATTCTGTGTGTTTGCCAGATCCCTGCTCTTTGCTCTCATTATTCCTCTGGGGCGGATTCCAAGTGTGGAGGCGTGGAGGCTGAGCAAGTGTCTGTGTTGAGGAAGGGCAGCAGGACAGATGCTGTGAGGAAAGGGGTGTTTACACCAAGAGTCCAGCCAAGTCTCGGAGTCACAGGGACTGGCCCGGAGCAGGAAGTGTCCTCTGAGCTAGAGGGGTGTTGGTCTCCACAAGCACCTCCTGGATGCTGTAGCTTCCTGTGCAATAGCTGGCTACCCCAGCAGTGCAGATGGAATACTGTGATGAAATGAGCATTTTGGAGCTGAGTAACTCTGGGTTCAAATCCCACCTCTGCTTATTAGCTGAAGGATCTTGAAAAAGTCATGCAAACTCCCTAAGGATCAGTTTTCTCATGTATAAAATGAGAATACTAACATCTATTCTTGGGGCTGTTTAAGAATGGTGTAAAGCAAATAGCAAAGGGAGGGTTTAATTGAAAGAGGGGTGGGGGCAGCTGAGAAGTGAGAGGACAGGAAGGAGTGCCGCTTGTCCCACAAAGACAACAGCAAGAAGCAGGAGGGTGTTCAGTGGTGACACAGCCTGGGAGGACTTCTGTAAATAGCCCATATGCTGGTTTGGGGAGGAGCTCTGAGAAACTCGTTTCAAAAGCATAAAAGTCATAAAATAGTACCAGTATTTTTTTTCCCTACTGTGAGCAAAAATATTCACACAGACAAACCCGAGCCAATCTTCTGCGAGTAAGACTCTAAATATTACTTGTGAGTCACCCCAGTTTCCTTCCCAGAGAGACTCCCCCAACCCCTCACCCAACACCCCCATCTGCGACACATTAGGATGGTAGCTTTTCAGCTTCTCCCACCAAGCTCCTAGTCACTCATCGTGGGCATAAGGGCAGCCCTGTGTGCAGAGAATGTGTCTCCATTTCAGTCTCTCTCGTGGTTAGAGCCAATTTCCAAAGAACCCCATCATGAGAGCAGGACCCACGCCAAGCTCCACATTGGACACAAGGTGGTGCTAGATCCCATGTTATTCAGGCAACCTGAGCACTGCACCCTTTTCTGGAGAAATGTTCCTGCAGTGAGGTCCTCTGCTTTCCTGAGACTTGGGGGGCTAGTTTTCAGTTTATAGTACAAGCGTAGAGCACCACCAGAAGATCACATGCTATCTTAGGAGACCCTGGCTTTACTGCTGACTGGGATCCTGCCTGGGTGTGGCTGCAGATGGCAGTTTTCAGACCCGAGGCTAGAGAGCCAGCAGTCCTTTGCTGAGCTATAAATAATGTTAGGAACAAGTAGCCCTTTTCAACTTCTGCTCTGCTCTGAGGGGCGGGAAGGAAAAGAACTTTCACCCTTAGGAAGAGGTGGAAATAAAAGAAAAAGGGGTAGATCCTAGAGGCGCCCTTGTGAGAGCAGCCAAGCACCTCCCCTTCCCTCCAGGGCAGAGCTGAGGCCCACCCTGACCTCAGGCCATTTCATTCCAGGCCCAGCCCCCTCCAAGTGTAAAACAAGACCCTCAGTGCCCCTAGGGAGGTGAATTGTAGGTTCTTTTTCTCCAAGGATCTGGGCTAAGGTTGTCATTAAATACCCAGTGAATTTCATTGCACTGAGAGCACATCCTCACAAACTCCGAGAGCTCCCTGTTACTGCGATCCCAAAGCTCTTACAAACAATAACAATAATGTGCAGTTATAAGGCAATTTCCAATTTTCTAAGCATTATGAGTACTCTTTATACCTGAAGAGGCAGGTGAGCTGCATTTTCTGTTTACAGATAAGGTGACTGACACCCCAGGGCCTCACTGGAACTGCTGGCACTGATGTTGTCTCTTTGAAATGATGATGATCATAGTTGCTTGTTATAATTTTCACTGTTATGTTCCCTTTGATGTGTGAGAGGCCAAACAGAACAGATGCTTAAGGACCGCCTTTGGCTAATGAGTATTCGGTGGGCTGATACTATCTGGACAAAGAAAAGCTGAATGTGATGAACCACTGAAAGCGGTAAATGCCTGAGCAGATCCTTACTTTCTTAGCTGTGCAGGGAGTTTCTTGCTGTGGGAGGGTGAGCTCTGCAGAGCTGGAGGTCAGATGTGTTGGGAAGGCTTCCTCGTTCCTTCCTCCATGTGAGGACACAGCCAGAAGACGGCTGTCTATCAACCACGAAGGAGACCCTCACAAGACAGCGCGTCTGCCGGCACCTCGCTCTCAGACTTCCCATTTCCAAAACTGTGGGGAAATAAATGCATGTCATTTGACCTATCCAGTCTATGGTGTTTTTGTAGAGCAGCACACACAGATTAAAGCAGAATTGGCATGCTTCTACGAGGCAGCAAAGACCTTTAAGCCCCCAAGAGCTTATGGTGCAATGTAGTTGAGGCAGGTAATACATACAAATAAAAAGAAAAATTGGGGGCTCAAAGAAGTCCTAGCAAGAGTCCAGAAACCCAATATCCTAGCTTGGCTGTGCGAAGGTTCCCTTTAGGGCAAAGAGGAGGGGAAGGAGTTGGTGGGGGCTGAGAAGAGGTGGGAGGAAGGGACTTGGTAGAGATCCCTGGTGACTTTGGCTGGACCTTACCATCTGCAAAAGGTGGAGTTCCCTCTAGGTCACATCCAGGCTCTAGATGTCCTGCTGGGTCAAAGTGTAATCAAGGGCCGTGGGTGATGTTTGCACCCACAGGATGCTTTTAAGTCAAATGTTGCCAGGGACTTGCCTTGAGCATTGGTGACAACACTGCAGGGACAGCCCTTACTGTGGCCTGTGAAGTCAAAGAGAAATCACCTGGGGCACCCTCTAGCCCACATCCCCATAAGGTTTTCTTCCCAGGTTCTCCGAGGCTCGGGGACAGTTCAAGGCCCATCACCCCCACTGCCAGTGAGCATCGGGTCCTGGCCACTCTGCTCCAAACCATCTTCCTTCCACCCCCACCCCCGCATCCCCCACCACTGCTGTCAGGCCCTCATCACACCTTGCTTAAGAGCTTTTCTTTTATAAACAAAACCAGGGCCAGCCTGTGGCTCACCTGGGAGAGTGTGGTGCTGATAACACCAAGGCCATGGGTTCAGATCCCTATATAGGGATGGCTGGTTCGCTCACCTGGGAGACTGTGGTGCTGACAAAACCAAGTCAAGGGTTAAGATCCCCTTACCTGTCGTCTTTAAAAAAAAATCAATTATTTTTATAGGAAATAAATGCATGGAAATGAATGCACTCCAGAAATCCTGTGGTGATGACAAAACCAAGTCAAGGGTTAAGATCCCCTTACCTGTCGTCTTTAAAAAAAAAATCAATTATTTTTATAGGAAATAAATGCATGGAAATGAATGCACTCCAGAAATCTGACAAAAGGATTTATAGCAAAAAGAATGTCTCCTTCCCATCCCTGTTCCCAGCCACCCAGCTTCTCGCCCCAGATGCAACTGCTGATACCCACCCGCCCGGCTGTCCTCTTCTCTCCCTACCCACCTAAGACTCTGCCATCCACCCTTTTCTTGTTTTTAGAACTTTGTTTTTGAAAGCATAAATTGATCCTGCTGCTCCTTACTGTCCTCGAGACATGCAAAATGCAAACCCATTGCCCAGTCCATAGGCCCTTTCTGATCAGTCCCCACAGACATCTCCAGCCTCATTACTCCCAGTCCCAAACACTTGCAGCTACCTGAATCTGTGCTCTCACCTAACACAGTGTATTTTATTTTATTTTATTTTATTTTATTTTTAAAAGATGACCGGTAAGGGGATCTTAACCCTTCTCTTGGTGTTGTCAGCACCGCACCCTCCCGAGTGAGCCACGGGCCGGCCCTAACACAGTGCATTTTAAAAAATAATTTTTAATTTACTTCTTTGAGTAGGTAGCACACTTACACACACACACACACACACACACACACACACACACACACGTTTCCTTCCTCCTCTGTTCCACGTTCACCAATCTCATTCCCCCACAGATAACCACTGCTTACTAATTTCTTGTATTTCCTTCAAAATTATTGTTATGTATATTAAATAAAATACAAATATATTTCCCCTTTTTACCCATACGGTAACACGCAATTTGCAGTTTCTATATCTACTTTTAAAAAATTTAGTGATATATCCTAGAAACCTTTCCATAGCAATATATAAAGAGTTTTTCATTATTTTTGTAGCTGTGTATTTAGTTGCATGGATATACTCTACCGGCAAGCTTTTTCTGTAAAGGGCTACATAGTAAATATTTTAGAATTTGTGGGACATTAAATCTCTGTGGAAACTGCTCAAGTCTCTGATGTTGTACAAAAGAAGCCAGAGACAATGTGTAAACAGAGACATGGCTGTGTTCCAATAAAACTTTATTTGTGGGCACAGATATTAAAATTTTATGTAATGTTCACATGTCACAAAATATAATTCTCCTTTTGATTTTTTTCAACCATATAAAAATGTTAAAATTATTCTTGGCTTGAAGGTTCTATGAAAATAGGCAGAGAGCCAGATCTGGCCCCCTGGTGGTAGTTCGCAAACCTTAATTTATTTAACCAGTTCTCTATTAATGAGCATTTAAATTGTTTTTAATCTTTTGCTGCAATTTATAATCTTGTGTATATGTCACTTCATGTGCACTCAAACACGTCTATCTGTGGGGTAAGCTCTAAGAAATGGGATTGCTGGGTCAGAAGATATATGTATTTATTATTTTGATAAGTATTGCTAAATTGCCTTCCCAGGGACTGTACTAACTGACACGCTCACCAGCAATGTGTGGGAATGTCTGTCCTCACAGCCAACTTTGTATTTTCAAACACACATTGATTGGGTTTTTGCCAGTCTGAGAGAGAAAAATCACAAAGCGTCTCAGTATTTTTAATTTGCATTTTTCTTATCATGAAGATATTGAACATCTTTTCATATTTTTAACAGCTAGTTGTATTTCTTTTTTGTTGTTGTTGCTGTTTTGTGAACTGTGTTCTCACATCCTGTGCTTATTTTTTTAATAAATCTTTTCTTTAGAGATTTGTTTATGTTTCTTTATAATTTAGGGAAATTAGCCCTTTGTCTCCTGAGTTGTGTGTATGTTTTCCAGGTCTGCTTTGTTTTTGTCTTTGCTTATGCAGGTTTGCTTGTTTGTTCGTTTGTTCGAGATACACAAGCTTAAACATTTTTTAAAACTTTTATTAGCTGAATTTATCAATTTATTATTTTATAGCTTGTGGTTTTTGAGTCATAATTAGAAAGATCTTTCCCACTCTAAGATTATAAAAGAATTCTCCCACATTTTCTCTTGGTATTTTGTGGTTTTATTGTTTACATTTAAATTTTTAATCCATTTGGAATTTATCCCAATACATGGTATGAGAAATAGCTCTAACCTAAATTTTTTCTAGGTGGCTATCCAGGCATCTCAATGCCATTTAATGAATAAGCACTGGATTTGGAATGCCACCTTTATTATATACTACATTCTTGTATGTATTTATATTCTTTCTAAAGGATTCCATTGGTCTGTCTATTCATGTGCTAGTACTATGAAGTTTTTAATTATCAAAGTGCTATAGTATGTTTTTATATTTGTTGATCTAATTCATAGTTTCTCAACATCTTGGGCCACATATGATTCTTTGTTGTGGGGGGCTGTCCTGTGCATTGTAGGATGTTTAACAGCATCTCTGGCCTCTACCCATTAGACGCCAGTAGCAGGTGTGTGGATGAGTTGTGATAAGAAAAAAAAGTCTCCAGATGTGCCAAATCTGGAGAGTCATTCATCACTGCTCTTTTTCACAGTTTCTTGTTTATTTTATCCCTGTGTGTTTGCACACACAATTCCCTGTACCTGGATGCCCTCCTCTTATTTTTCCATCAGAGATCAGCTCAGGCACTGTCTCCCAGGAAGCCTTCTCAAACCACCCTGCTCCATCCTATGGCCCCCCAACCCAGGTGTTGACCCCAATCATTCTCTATGGAAATGAGCCCTTTGCTTATTTCCATCTCCAGTCTCTGGTACTGAGCCTGGCACAGAGCAGGTACTTTATCTGTATTGCTGGATGGATGGGTAAGTGGATACTTCTCTGACCCATCTCTCTCCAACAGCCAGAAGTTCAGTCAAAGAAGACATGTGTAAAGACTGAGATGTTAACTGTTATCCAGAGTGAAGCCCTGATGCTGAGAAGTAACAGGGGGTGCGGAGAGTCTAGCACGTGTTGAGTGTCTATTACGCACCAGGCATGGTAGTAGACGAGATGTCTGTAATCTCCTGTTTACTCTGCTGTCCACAGCTACTGGGATGCACTCAGCTGCTTAGGAACAGGAAAAGGAGGAGAGCTAGGAAGAACCGAAGGGCCTCAGTGGTTTCTTGGGAAAGCAGGATAAATAGTGTTAAGAGCATGAGCCCTGGAGCCCAGACAGCTTATGTCAAATTTGTACTCTATCTACTCCCCAGGCACTTAACCTCTTTAAGCCTCAGAATCTTCATTAGTAAAATGGGAATAACAAGAGTACCCACTTCGGTTGGCTCCTGTAAGAATGTAAAGTGTTTAAACTGTTCTGAGACAGTAAACATTCAATATATGGCAGGCTCTTAATATTATTTCATCTTCTAACCTTGGACTGCCTGTGATTTTTTTTCCAGCTGGGGTTTAGAAGTCTCTGAGGCTAGTGTAGACCCAGGATGGGGTCGGGGGAGGGCTCCTTGCAAGGAGCTAAGAGAACCCTGGCAAGAGCCTCCTCCAGGAGCAGTGACACCTCCTTGGGCTGGGAGTATGCAGCCAGACCGGTTCCCACAGTTCCCTCCATCCTGAGAGCTTTGGAGAAAGGAGAGCAAAATGAAATGATTGCCCTGGGGTATAGGGGGAACCCCATGTCTGCAATAGAATCATCATTTTGTTTGGGGGACTCTCTGGCACCAACTGACATTTTCTAAGCCAAGGAGACCCCAGGATCACTGTGGACCTCAGGGGCCGGAAAAGCACCAGCCACTAGGTAAGAAATGTCCCTCAAAACAGTAAGCACTAGAAGAATTTACTGAAGATCTTAAAGGAAGTGAAAATGTTCAGTTATATGCATAGGAGAAATTATTAGTAAAAAGTAACATCTATTGAGCACTTAAAGGGCAGACATGTGAGCTAACTGGTTTACATGCAGTTCCATGAGCCACTCACGTGTCTCCTCTCTCAGCGCAGGTCTTCAACTGGTGACAGGGTGGGGTGGAGTTGCTCTACCAGCAGCCATTCCCTTGTTAATCCTGGCCATGTTTATCTCTAACCTGAAGGCTGTGCTGAGCAAGCGCTTTCCTGTCTGCTGTGTGCTGGTCTGGGTAGGGTTAGCTGGGAGCTGCAAGCAGACAGAAATGCATCAGATGTGAGTGCAGACTCTATCTAGTCTTGGTTTTTAAGGGTGTTTTAGCTCGCTCCTGGCTGGAGGTGGTGCAACTCTCTAACAGGGCATTCGCAGCCCGCCTGCAGCCTCATCCCTGCAGCTCGCAGCACCTTAAGGAGCACATCTGCTCCAAGAGGAGAAACAGACTACAGCCAAAGAGCATGCCGCCTGCAGCCTCATCCCTGCAGCTCGCAGCACCTTAAGGAGCACATCTGCTCCAAGAGGAGAAACAGACTACAGCCAAAGAGCATGTGCTTCTTTTGTGCATGTCCTCGGATGCCTGCTGGGAACCCTATGGGTGCTAAGCAGATGTTGTTGATGGTTTGCCCCGGTCTGAGCTGCTTTTCTAGGATGGCCCAAGTCAGGCAGTGGGGTAAATAGAGCTTCTCTTTTCGCCTGCAGTCTCATCCCTGCAGCTCGCAGCACCTTAAGGAGCACATCTGCTCCAAGAGGAGAAATAGACTACAGCCAAAGAGCATGTGCTTCTTTTGTGCATGTCCTCGGATGCCTGCTGGGAACCCAATGGGTGCTAAGCAGATGTTGTTGAAGGTTTGCCCTGGTCTGAGCTGCTTTTCTAGGATGGCCCAAGTCAGGCAGTGGGGTAAATAGAGCTTCTCTTTTCAGAGGTTCTACCAGGAAGGGAAAATGGGGTGCACCATAGATTTTGTTTCCACCACAGTCTTTGTCCAGGCCATCTGTGACCTTTTCCCCAGAATCCACAGTCCTTTCAAGGGTATCTCTGCCCCCAGTCTTTTCCTGCACTGAATGGCCCAGAATGTCCTTCCTCTGTTTTCATCAAGTCTCTATAACCACAGTGTTCACCTGCAGCATATCAGGTGAAATTCAAGCTCCTCCTGCCCTTTTCCTGAAATACTCTCCTTACCATTGGATGTTGTTTTTTCTAGTATGTGTTGTGGAAGGAGGTGTTAATGAATATTAAGCAAAAAATCATTTTTGCTTATTCAGCTTTATGGAATAAGTTTAGGAAACACTGAGTTAAAAGAGTTAAAGCGTTTGTTTTTCAACTACAGGACTTCTCAGATTCTTCAAAATGCCACTGTGCACAGGGAAGTATGGGCTGCATGTCCTAACAGCTGATTGACACAGAGCCCTAAATAGAGCATCTCACAAGACCAGTGGTCCACAGAACCCAGTTTGGGGAACACTGCTCCAAAGAAATCCCCTGAGCAAAATGTATTGGTGTTTATCTTTCAGCCTTTGTCATCACTGTCCTTCCACCTGAAGGGCTTTCCCTTAGCTTCTCTTCCTGTCCTGGATCTCCCTGTGCTTTGGAACCAGAACAGACAGACACCTCTCTTAGCAAACATTTCATAGTCAGTCCCAGCCCAGACCACGCCTTATCATTCATTCATTCATCAAATGTTTTTTGAGCAATA
>NW_007727934.1:350374-350581 GCF_000696425.1 Galeopterus variegatus | reverse complement strand
GCCTACAGACACTCTCCCCAGATGCTCTTCCCCACCAGAGCTCAGGTAATGGGAGTTGACAGGCTGAGCGAAAAGACCTGGGGCATGTGACTCAGAGGCTGACAGCTGAACGCGCGTCTCCAGGAAAGGCCGGGATGGTGGCGTGCAGCTGCGCTCCTGCACTTCTTGAGGGGCACAGCCACAGGGCGGGGGTTCAAGGTCGGAGAC
>NW_007727934.1:328597-347306 GCF_000696425.1 Galeopterus variegatus | reverse complement strand
CCTTCTGCCCTGCAGGTGCTGGCACCTAGAGCTTAAAACATCTGCAAATTAAAGTGAGACTCGGCTGCTGTCCAAGGAAACGAGAACTGTAACTCCGCTCTCTGCCGCCTTGTTAGCATTTATATAAGACCTCTAGCTCTAGCGCCAATACAAGGTCCCTCACTGCCCTGCGTATTCTCATTTTGATTAGTTACAGTGAAGCTGTAATAACTGGCTTCATTTCTTTCCTTCACACCTGATAGAATGCCAGGAGCTCCCTGGGCCCATCCTCCCATCTAACATCAAGCCACGATCAATCCCACCTGAGTGATAATGATTAATTAAACCCTTCCATCCTTCTATTCCATTTTCCAGTTTTCAAAGAGCTTTCAAACACATTCTCTGGTTTGCAGGGACATAATTAGTCAAGGGGGCTCAGTGAAAAACCTAATGTGCCCATGTTCATATCACACAAAGAACTCCTCTCTTTTCTCCTGAGAGCAGGGCAAACGGGCTGGGCCCCGGAAGAGTTTGACTTTTGGCTGGGATGCTAGAAGGAGGAGAAAAGGAAGTCCCCAGCCCCAAGCTTGTGCTGTTAGGAGAGAGTTTGTCGAAGGACAGAGGCGAGAGCCTTGAACCCCGGGTGATGCGGCTTCCTAAGCCTGGGTGCCTCCACTAGGGTGCTCCCTGCCTTCAAGGTAGTTGAGAATTTAAGTTGATTCCTTGGGTACCTTCCCTCATGGAGGACACAGAGCAGGGTCCTCTTGGCCCTCTCGTGCCCACCTTTCCCCTCCCTACACTGGATCCCTCTCAAGTGGCCGGTAGCTTGGAGGGACGCTTTAGCCATTGGCCAGAAGTCTCTCCCCGGGCTCCGCCCATGGGGCCCTCCCAGCTCATGGGTCCCAATCCAGTTCCTAAGTTGGACACAGTTTCATCCTTCCATAGAAAAAAAAAAGAGAAACTTTTTCTTGTTCAAAACCACACATAAAGTACGGTGCATTGTTTAGTCAAGCACATCAATGAGCCTTTGGAGATGCCAGGGGAGGCCAGAGTTGAGTTTGGGGAAAGGGGCTGGAGGAGCTGAATTGCTCTGCAAAATGATTCTCAGAAAAGTGTTCCTATGCTGCTGAGAGCCACAAAGAGGGAGGGGGCACGAGGCATGAATTATAGTAGGAGGCAGATGCCCGAGCTGGCAGAAATAGATAGGCAAGGTGGTTCAGAAATGAAAGTCCAATATTTAACTTATAGTTGTTTGCAGTGCTGTGATGGGAAGTCCGTCTGTTTCCCCAAAGTCAGTGAGGTCTGACTTATTACAAAGTGGGTTGTTGTATGTGAAACAAAAGGAAAAAGAGAAGGGTTTCATAACTGGAAGCAGAGGAGAACAATCCCCCTGGGATGAAAGGGGCCAGAGTCTGAATGGAGCTAGGGTTTCTGTGAGAACATAATCCCAAAGGAGTTGCAGAACTCTTCTTGGCATGGGATTGGGGGAGGGTAGCTGTGAGCGAGCAGACTACTGGTGACTCTTGGGGAGGTGGGGGGATACTCATCTTAGTCCTGGGAGGTAGACAGGGCAAGTAGTAGTATATCCCCATTTCACAGATGAGAAAACCAAGACTCAGAGAGGTTACAGCACCTGCCCAATGTCATACGCTCGTTAAGTAGGAAAGCCTAGATCAGAGAGCAAAACTGCATTCCCTTCTTAGCCAAGAGCTTCCTAACCATCGCTTGGCAGCTACAAGGCAACCAGACAAAGATAAAAGGAAATGGGCAGCTTCTGTGTCCTCTGGTGTAACTCATTACATCCCCAGCCTTCTCCCCACTGTGTCACTCTACTGTGAACTCCACCATGAGTGAGCCTTGGACGGGGGATGGGAAGAGTCAATGTGATGTAAGGGACATTCCCAGAGTAGAAAAAAGTAGGTACGACATCACAGCAGCAGATCCTGGGTGCATAAGCAAAGGGTGGGAAACTTAATGAAGAAAGTGGATAATCTGCCTCAACCAGGCTCAAGCTAAGCCCTACAGGATCAAGACCAGGGCTCCTAACAGATTCTGCCCTGTCCATGTGTTACAGAATTGGGAAAAGAGATCCTCATCTGTCTGCCTTTTCTTTCTTTTCCTTTGCAGAAATCCTACTAGGATTCTTCTAATTTGGCAGAACGCTTTATCTGACGACCTGCCTGGGGAATGTAACCTTCATTTCTGCCTTGTTACCTTCTCCTGGACTGACTGTTTCCTTTATTCTGAGGACCTGCTGATCTGGGCTGTTTGGCTTAATCTTTCACCACCAATACTCATGTCCTGGGCTGGGTTCCTTGCGGGCACTTGCTTACTGGGTAATTGCTGGTTGATTCACTGATGTTTTCACGATGAAACTTGTGATTCTCACATGTTTCTGAACAAGAACAAGGCTGAACCCGTGCCATCTGTCATTTGCAGGTGGCCTTGTGGGTGCATTTCTTCCAGCTGCCTGCTCTGGTAAGTAAGCATGGTGCTGTCTTCTGATGACTTCTGTCTCTGGAGCTGTCCCTGATGGCTGCTGTCCCTGAGGCTATTACCTAATGACTTCATCCCTGAGGCTGTGCCTGATTGCTTCTGTCTCTGGGGCTGCTCCCAGAACTCTTCCTGATGCTGAGAAGGAGTAAGCAGTCTATCCGTACAATTATAGGATAGAAAAGTAAGGAAACTGAGCTGGAAGAGGTCTTACTGGTAGGTCATACATCTCTGTTTGTCTGGGATGGTCTCACTTAAGTCTGTTGTCCCAGTGTAATTCTTAATAGCATCTCCCTTTCAATCTCAAAATGTCCAAATGTGGATGATAAATTACGTATGATCACCCTACTTTAGTGAGCATCTGAAGTAGTTTTTTCCAAGGCTTTTGCTTAGCCTTGAAGACCTTTTCTTTAGATACTTACTCCTGATGCCTGATGTGCAAAATAACAACGAAAAAGAGTGGGCTGTTTGGGCTGAAAGGGACAAAGGAGGCTGAAGCCCCCCACCCCATCACCACTGCCCCACCCACCTGCCATGGCACCCTCCCCCAGCCATTGGAAGTCTTAGAGCTCAGTGTGTCATCAGTGACGCCTGCTGCTTTAATTTTACAGATGAAGGAACAGAAGTCCATGGAGAGGTTAAGGGACCACCTAAGGTCACACTACTAGTTAGCAGAAGAGCCCAAGCTGAACTCGGATATGCAGACTCCACAGAGATCTTGCCACCATGCCAAATCTCCTAATTTTCCAAATGGTTTTAAAACTAAGTGGCCAAATGCCCAAAATTGTACTAGCTTTGTATATTTGTGTATGTATATAAATTGTTTAAAGGATGTATCTACTGTGAAATTTCCATCATGGGAACAATGGTTATAAATTAAAAATTCCAGTTCACACTCGAGAAGCTGAAGTCCACGAAACAATAATAGGGAAATTGTTTTGTGTTGCAGTAACTTGGTGTGAATTGTGTGTATTATTAAAGTAAACAGTGCTTGGGGACAAAACCCTTTTCTAGAATCTGTATCCTTGAAAATATTTGGATAGACTTCATTAATCCTGACAAGCAGCCCTCAAAAAGTCAAACAGGAAGCAAAGTTCAGGCTACAGTATAAAATAAACACTTGTCCTAAGAGGGCCTCCTGAGCCAGCACAGAGTCCTGCCTTTGTCTTAGTTCTGTGTTTGGAACAACAGTTGGCAAATCCGAGCTGAACAATACCCCATCTTGGAAGCACATGACTTGTCCAAGTCCTTAGTCATTTGAAAGCTGTCACCTTCCCTTCCACCTTCTGCTCCCACCTCCCCTCACCTGGGACCCAGCTAGGCAGTGTCACTTTGAACCCTGTGCAGGAAAAGTAGATACTAAATGCAAATCAGTGAGCGATGCAACCATTTTATGGCCTAAGGAGGCAAAGCCGTGTGGTTTCCAGCTTGCTTGTGCTGACTTCCAGGTGGAGGGCAAGGTTTTGTTTTTTTTTTATCTTAACTTTGTTTCAGTTTGATATAAGCACTGATTGTTTCTCAGGGAAACAAGTGCCTGTAAGTCTGGCCCACACAAACCAACTTGTCCACAATCAGAATGCAATCATTTCCAGTTCCTGGGTTTGAGAAGAGTCAGGCAGACCCAGGTGGGGCTGGGACTGGGCTTGCCTGGGGCCCTTCTCACGGCTGGCTCAGAGTATTTGCATAGCTGGGATTCTGAGGACAAACACCCAAGTCCATCAGTGCGAATCATTTCCAGTTCCTGGGTTTGAGAAGAGTCAGGCAGACCCAGGTGGGGCTGGGACTGGGTTTGCCTGGGGCCCTTCTCACGGCTGGCTCAGAGTATTTGCATAGCTGGGATTCTGAGGACAAACACCCAAGTCCATCAGTGCAAAAGTACTGGGTATCTATGCAAAGTATGTTTTCCCTGTTCTGAAGCAGAGAGAACCGAGTGCTTCACATTTGAAACAATATAGTAGAAATGAAATCTAACATTCATGGAGCCCTTACTCTGGGCTTTATCTAATTCAAGCTGCACAAAAACCCTATCAAGTGGAAAGTATGATTATCCCCGTTTCAGAGATGAGCACACAGGGCTTGATAAAGATCAAACGACTTCCCAGTCACTTGACAAGGAAGTGTGCAAAGAGGACTCCAACCACATGGTCCAGCCTCAGAGCTCGCCCCTTAACGACTGAAACTGGCCATACTGAGAAACGCCCGGGCCAGGCTTCCCAGACTTCCTGTGCACTCGGGTCACCTGGGGCTCTTGTCAAACTCATGTTCTGACTGAGGAGCTCTGGGAGTGTCCCAATTCTAAGAGGCTCTAAGAGGCGATGCCAATGCTGCTGCTCGTCTGTGAAGGAACTAGGGCAGAGGTTGGCAAACTTTTTTCTGGGAAGGGTCAGATAGTAAATATTTTAGTCTTGTGGGCCATGTACAGCCTTTGTTGCATATTCTTCTTTACATTTCTGTTTATTTTACACCCTTTAGAATGTAAAACCATCCTTAGCTCTTGGTTCTTGGGCTCCCTTTGGCCAGAGCAGTGGTTTGCTGTGCCCTGACCTAGGGCACTAGACAGAGAAGTCGCCTTGCCAGTGGGCCCAGGTGGGCACCATTTCCCATCAGCGTCTGTGAGATTCAGTTCTGTTGTTCTTCAATTAGGCATGGTTGGCTGGACAGTGCATTCCAGACAGGCTGCCTCCCTAGCGGCCAGTTTGAGTTACAGGTAAGAGGGGGGCTGGCTTCCCCAGAAAGATGCACTGGGATGGTGAGGGGGGTGGAGGGGGACTGAGAGCCCCAGGACTGGGGGAGGGATTGCCAGGCACACTATAAGCTCTTCATCACTGGTGGAGCAGGGTGGAAGGTGGCTGAAGCAGCTCCTGTGATGGGTGGGAAGTCAAACCCGGAGATCTGTTCAACTCGGAGAGTCTAAGATCCTGTGATGCCAACATGCGAGGCTAATCTGATGCTGTTGTGCTAATCTGCACACACAGGATCTGATTCTCCTGCAGTTGATCAGCAACCACATCTCAGAGCAGCTGCCTCTTTATCTCTTGGCCCAGCCAGGAAAGGGGAGGCTGAAGTTCACTTCGGGATGTCAAGCCCCCACTGCTCTGGGGGAAAATGGAAATAGTCCCAAACTCCATGCTCAGAAGTAGTAGGCAAGGGTCCTCTGCTCAAGGGCCTTCTTCTACCACTGGGGAGCCCTGCTGCTTTTCCATCTTCTCTTACTTTGAGAATGAACTGAAGTCATCTTACTTCCAGGAATTCGTTTTATAGAAATAATTATGGATAAAAATACAGATTTACCCCACCCCACCCCCATCATGTGCAAAGGGTCAGTTATCTGTACACCTCTGGCTGAACGGTCCTTCAAGTCACTTTTCCTATTTTGTTTGTTTCCTTTTATCTCCTCTCCTTTCTTTCATGCTATTGTTTGTAAAGTGTGTTTTTTTTGTTTGTATGAGCTATTGCAACATGCCTACTGTTTTGTATGGATATATGTTTTTATGTACTTAAACGTATTGTTTATACAACTTACTGTGTTTCTTCTTTCTTCACCCACTGTGTTTTTAAGATCCAGTCATGTATCTACATTTATGTGACAGTATGTATTTCTTCTAACTGCTGCACAAACTGCATGTCCAACAAATTTTGCCTTTCCATTTCTCCAGTGATGCTCGCCCAGGTTACCTCCAACTTCTTGTTGTCACATAGAGTACTGTGACTAAAATCCTCATTCGTGTTTCTTTATGGAAATGGATTAGAAATTCCTTGTGATCTCTATCCAGGGGTGTAGGGGTCTGGGCTGTAGGACATGTGTACATTTAACTTCATCTTGCCAGATGACTCTCAGGGGAAGCTGCACCAGTCCATAGTTCACCAGCAGTAGACTAGGGCTCTTATTTCCACACCTCTACCAGAACTTGACATTAGCCACTGTACGGCTGGGCAATTCATAACTAAAGCCAAAGTGTTTTATTATTTTAGTTACACTAAGTTTTCCAACTGTATTCTTAGGGCTAGTGCTCACAGATCCTTCAAACCCTTTGTACAGATTAGGTCACAGACCCCTCACATGCCTGGCTGGGTCACCAGACCCCTCACATGCAGATCCATGCTAGGTAATTGGGAAAGATCCTGGGAGCCATTGGCAGATGACATGAGCTCAGTCCTCATCCCTGTGCCCCCAACCCCGAGGGCATCCTGGGGGCAAGGGGCCCTGTGGATCAGAGCCACTTGTCCTTTATCCTTAAATCCGATAACCCAGGACACCTGGGTGCACATGCGCAATTATATTAGACAATAGTCAAGGAACACCTGGGTGCACGTGCATATTTACATCAAATGCTCGCCAAGATTCTGAACATCTGAGGGACCCTGACCATTTATATTTCCTTTTCTCTACAGCTGCCTTCTAATTTTTCTGGTCAAATAGTCATAAGTGATGCCCCATTGTTGTTTTCGTTTGTCCCTCTCTAATTCCTAATGAGTTTGAGCATTTCTGCATATGCTGATTAGCCTTTTGGATTTTCTTCTATGCTATTGCCGATTTCAATCTTGATTTGCAGGAGTTTCTTGAATATTCTAGAATCTAGATATTGGTTCTTCATAAGTTTTAGACATTGTTAATATCTTCTTCCCATCTGTTTGTGTCTTATTCATGTTATCTTTTGTTGAACAGAAATCCTTAAAATTGATATAATCAAACATGTCAGCTTTTTACCTCCTAGTTTATGCTTTTCTAGTTTTGCACAGAAAGTCCATCCACAATCTGAGATCACAAGATGTTCTCCTTTGTTATGTCATATTGTGAGATTTGATGTGTCACATTTAGACTGTCTTATCATCTGAGGAGAGAGCCGTGAGATTCTGCATTTCTAACAAGCTCCTGGAGTTGCTGATGCCGCTGGTGCAGGATCTCCCCTTGTGCAGCAAGGCTCTGCAGACCTGATTTAGCTCTGCTTCTGCTTCTCCCACAGGAGAAGGCACTGAGAAAAGGAGCCACCAGCTTGGACAGATCCCTTAGACGAGATGACTCAGAGGGGAGAGTTTATGTGTGCATATATGTTGTTTTGAAATTGTTGTCCTTGGAGGGGAGCAGAGTATGGAGGTAAAGAAGAGTTGAAATATCACCTTTATCCATAATAAATACAACCTAGAATTCTCCTGCCTTTTTCCTTTTCTCCTTCCCATAGTTGGATTTAGCCACCCAATTCCCAGTCAGCAGTAAGTCCTGAGGTCGAGGTAGGAAAGAAGGTAATAGCTGTCTGGCCCCATGGACAGGCAGCTGGCCCATGGACAACGTTTATCTGGGTATAGGGAGGACCACCTGTAAGCCCCCTCAGGGACACATCCCCAAATGGCAAGTTTGACCCACACCAGCTTTAAGTCGAGGTTGCAGTTCTTTCTGAGAAAGAGTCAGTGACCTGTTAGAAAGTCCCTCCACTGGCATCTGTCAGCCTGGACTTAGTCCTGTGGCCACTTTCTGGCCATGATGACCTGTTTTAAATAAAGGCAAACATGATCGTATCTCCATTACCAAATTGCTCAAAATTTCCAGCACAAGCAGATTCTTCTTAACAGGCCCAGCAATACTAACTGGCATAATGGACAAAGGGAACCCACCCAATGAAGAAACTCACGACAGATTGTTAGCTCCCTGTGTAGACTACAAAGCCCCATAAAACATTCCATGTGTTCTTACTTGTGGCATTCAGTGCCTGGGCATCAGCATACACAAACCCCTGTTATCATTACTATTTAGTCAACATTTATTTCATATTTCATATGTGCTAGGTACTTTCACGTTTTTCATCTCATTTTATCCCTAAAACAACTCTGGAAGCTAGATATTACAATGAAAATATCAAGGTTCAGTTTCAGAGAGGCTAAGTAACTGGTGCAAAGTAACAAAGCTTGCAAATTAAAAAAACCCAAAGAAAGGAAGACAAGGAGGTGACAGGTGGATTGTGGGAATATGTTGGAGAGTTCATCCTCAGTGGAGTTCTTGGCTCAGGGTGAAGGACACACCCAGAGAGGTAATGTGTTCCTGTACACCTAACTAGAATAGACCTCAAGTAATGTTTCCTAGGCTATGAAATGAGTCATTGACTACTTTTTTCTTGCTAAAAGAACTCAGGTTTTGTTCCATTGGTGATGTGTCCAGCCCCAGGGAGTGAATCATGATTGGTCTAAGCCAGTCAGGGCACTATCCTTCCCCTTTGCCAGTGATTTGTGGGCATCTGACCTGAACTGAGATAAAAAAAAAAAAATCTCTGGGGGCTTCTGGGGAAGCTTCTTCCCTGATAAGAAAAAGTTTCATAAAGAGAAAGCCAACCTTCCATTGGTGATGTGTCCAGCCCCAGGGAGTGAATCATGATTGGTCTAAGCCAGTCAGGGCAATATCCTTCCCCTTTGCCAGTGATTTGTGGGCATATGACCTGAACTGAGATAAAAAAAAAAATCTCTGGGGGTTTCTGGGGAAGCTTCTTCCCTGATAAGAAAAAGTTTCATAAAGAGAAAGCCAACCCTCCTTTCTTTGGGCTTAGGCTGCTGTAACATGAAGATATGATACTTTGCATTTAGGCAACCATCTTGTGACCATGAGGAGCAAGTGGCCTTACACTGATGATGGCAGAGCTAAAGGAGGCAAGAGCCCAAGTCCTTGATCTTGTTGAACAACCGAACAGCCCTGGAACATCCACCTTTAGACTTCTTAAGGATAGTTTAGTATCTTTACAATTTAGCCTACTGTTCATTGGATATTCTGTTGCCTGCAGGCAAAAGCACCACACTGATACAAGAGGCTCCCCTTCTGGTAAGAGGCTGAGCATCCCCACACAATCCCTCTACCCCACACTGATGTCTTGTCTAGAATCCTCTTCATCTGGTCTCTGTATCTTCTTCCCAGGGCTTCCTTGTGTCCACAATTAGCTCTCTGGCAACAGCTACATACAAATCAGAAAAGAGTCTTCTTTATTCTACAAGGGACAGTTGTCTTCTCTTCTACATTACTTTCATGTTTGTAAAATTCAGCTCACCTCATGGAAGGCTCCCCTGATATAACAGGACTTAGTTGTGGCACACAGAATAATGACCCCACAAAGATGTCCACATCTTGATCCCTGGAACCTGTGAAGATGTTACTTTCAAAGCAAAAGGGACTTTGAAGATACGATTAAGATTAAAGACCCTGAGATGAGGGAGATTAAGCTGGGTTTTTCTGGGTGGCCCCATCAAATCCCAGGAGTACTTAAAAGTGGAGGACTTTCCATACTATAGTCAGAGACACATGTGACGATAGAAGAAAGTCAGAGAGTTTGGACATTGCTAGCTTTTAAGATGGAATGTGGCAGCCTCCGGAAGCTGGAAAAGGCAAAGAAAACAGATTCTCCCCTAGAACCTCCGGGAAGAAACACACTCTGCCAACATCTTAATTTTAGCCCATTGAGACCTGTGTTAGATCTCTGACACACAGAAGTATAAGACAATAAATTGGCATTAAGCCACTAACTTTTGTGGTAATTTGTTAGAGCAGCAATAGGAAATTAAATACATTGGCCACGAATGTGTCTGGCACTTCAGTTTCCATTATGCTGTGTAGTATAGCAGGCAGGAATTTGAGTGGTGAATCCAGAAGGATTTGTGTGCAAATCCTGGCTCTGTTTCCATGTGACCTTGGGCAAGTCACTTAAATTTTCTGAGTCCCAGCTGTATCATCTAGAAAAGAGATGAACAAGAGTATCTTTCTTATAGGTCGTTGTGATGTTTGAATGAGGCTTTGAAAGTAACACACTTAGTACAAGGCTAGGCAAATAAAAGTCACTTAATAAATGGTAGCCATTGTAGTATCTATCTGAAGAGAGGAATCAAGGGTCTTGGAAATTTCTCCGTGGTGAGGAATGCCTTTAAAGCAGAGATGTCTCCCATTCAGTTTGAAGTTGAGACCCATGTGATATAATGAAAGATCCCAGACTCCAGAGCCAGATGCCCCAGGTGATTCAGCAGAAGCAGAAGCAGACTCTAAAATAGCTATCTGAGTGCAAGTAGTTTACCCGGAGGTGATTCCAAGAAATATGTGCAAGGGAATGGGAGAGTGAGACAGGAAGGGAAGGGGCCAATGAGTATGTCACTAAGCTAGTTACCTCTGTGGACAGCTGGAGCGTAATCCCTCTGATGAAATTTGGGGACACCTGCAGAACTTGTGCCTCTGAATTATCACATTAAAGGAGCAAGGGAGCCAGGGGAGTTATATACCAACTCCTGTCAGTCCTTGGTTGAGGGCCACTTCCAGGGGACAGCAATTCTCCAGCAGGCCTGGCAGAGAAAGAGCTCAGAAAAAGAGTTGGTGGTGGTAGGAACTTGGGCTGGTGCACGCTGAAGTGCTAAGGACTGAAGAGGTACCTCACAGTGTCTGCTACAGTAAAGATGAGAAACTCAGTTTTCCCATCTTTAAAATGGGACAATGACAGCACCTGCCTCATAGAATCATTGGGAAGTTTATGTAAGTTAACAAAGTTGAGCGATTCGGTCAGAGCGTGGCATACAGTAAGCACCATTGAAGTGCTGGTTGTCATCATTTGAAGTTCTTTGCCTTTCTGTGATGTAGAAGCATCTTTGTTCCCACCACCCACCTCAACAATGTTAAGTGATGTTTCAACTCACAAATGCTTTGGGAGAAGGTGGGGTTTGTGGAGAAGGAAGATGCTAACACTGATCCCTGGCCCATGCCACACAGAGTTGGTCTACGTGGAACAGGAGCTGCACAGAGAGGGGGCCAAGACCGTAAACACTCAGACAGCAGTTTGCAGAAAATCTGGTGGGCTTTAGGCTTCTGTAGGGCATGGACTTGAGAATTTGAACCCACCTCTTGTATCCCTCAAAGGACAAGGAAGCCACAGATGCTGTCTGGGTCATGCAATAAATTGCCAGCTTCTGAAGGGAGGAACTGTGCACTCATGGCTGATCCTCCGTCTTCTTCCTGGCACATTGTAGATACCCAGTGATTGGCTGCTGAGTCCATAGGCATTGCAAAGAGCTTAGAAGACCAGAGAAGGGATTGTTTGCATCTAAGATTGGGAGTGATTGATGTGGGTCCCATGTGCAGCCCCTCAGCTCATGGCCTCTTGTTTCCGAGGCCACTCAGTCACCAGGACGCAGGAAGTAACCTGCAC
This sequence comes from Galeopterus variegatus, assembly GCF_000696425.1. NCBI lineage: Eukaryota > Metazoa > Chordata > Mammalia > Dermoptera > Cynocephalidae > Galeopterus > Galeopterus variegatus. Next base: position 335,676 of record NW_007727934.1, on the reverse strand, counting down.
CTGACCCCTCCTGATGTTGGCAGCCACATGAGCTCTCCACTCTCAGCTGCGTCTTCTAGAATACAAAGGACAAGCTGTAAGTATTTATACCAACACATACATTTTAAATGGGCCCTCACTTCTTACTGAAAGGAATCTGAAAACTCTGTTGGAACTGAAAACATTTATATTTATGTATCACCAGTTATTGAGGGAACACAAAGTGCTTGGCAAATATGATCTCATTAGTCTTCATGAAAGCCCTGAGGGAAGAGGTTGGCAAGAATTCTTATCCTCCTCTGAGAGGTGAAAGTATGGAGGCTCAAGAGGCCAGCTGACATGTGCCAAAGCCACTGAGCAGGTGCTCCAGGGAGCCAGGATAATGGTGAGGGAAAGTCAAGCTCAAGAGAAGTGTCAAGGTGTAGCCTCCATGCTCACTGCAGCATCGTAGGGATAAGCAAAAGCCTGGAAACAGCCCACATGTCTCTCATTATGTGATCTGATAAATGTATTATGGCACAAACAATGAAATATTATTCAGGTGTTCAAAAGGATCCATATATTCTGCATGGAAAGATGTCCAACACATTTAAATTAAAAAATGCAAGTTGCAAAAGAGTATATATAATAGTAACGTATTAACTGTAGAATAGATGTATGCAGCTGGTTCAAGTGCAGCCTTGTAAGGTCAAGGGCCAGCTGCCAAAAAAAAAAAAAAGATGTATAATATTAAGGAAAAATACTAATAGAATGGATACCTAATTACATATGAAATATATATGTCCTTGTGTGTTAGAATTTTCAAGGGAAAGGTCTAGAAGAATGTGTAACAGTAATTACCCCTATAGGTAGGATTAAGTATACTTTTAGTTTCTTAATGTAGTTTGTGATGTGCATGTTTTTCTTCAGTAATCAGGTCAAACATTTCTAAAAACCAGAAAAAGGGAAATCCATTGTGTCACCTAGAAAGTATTAAAAATAGAAACTAAAACTATTAAAATATGCTCAGATTGTTTTTCTTTCATTAAAAAAGAACACCAGGATTTGTTCTTCCTTGATGTGAAGAATTTGGAAAAATTCCATCAGACTTCCTATTTAGTTCTTACTTCACAGTGAAATTTGGATCAGATATTGTATTTAGTAAACATATGGTCCTGCGTCTGCAAAACCAAAATACAGAATGAAATCTTTCTTTGTTTTTCCTTCATGTTTTTAAACATGAGAAGGACCTGACTCTTTAGCCTTTTTTACCTGAGAAACTTTTAATAGAAGGGAAAATAACCCCACCCTAAGAAGGGATTTAAAATGTCAATAACTCAATATTTTCATGAGCTATTGGACAACAGACATAAATTGTGTTATATCATTAAACGTTAAAAACTCAGATCACTGTTTCATAACAATGCGAATGTACTTAACACTATTGAGATGTACACATAAAAAATGGTTAAGATGGTAAATTTAATGTTGTGTATTTTCTACCACAATAAAATATGCAAGACAAACAAACCCAAAACTCAGATCCCTGAAGTCTAAGACAGCACAGTGTAAAGAAAAGCAAAGGTGGGATCAAGCAGAGCTGGATTCAGGTTTCAGGTCTGGATATCAGGGTACTGGGCCTTGGACAAGTTGCATTCATTCATTCTGTTCTCCCACCGTATGTGAATAGCTGTCATGTGGCAGGCACAGGGGAAGGCACTGAGATATAATGACCAACAGAACAGGAGGGACCCTGTCCTGCTGGAATGACCTAACTTCTCCTAACTGCAAGTGCCCACCTGAAAATAGGCCATAATAACACTTAAGCTACTCACGCTTCATGAGAGGGTGGGAATGTACTACCAATGCCACAACTTGCCAGGGGGAAGGGATCAAAAAATCTCAGCTTTATCCCCTGGGAGACAGACCGATGGAGCAAAATCTGCATTCAGATCCATTTCCTGATCAGGACCCCTTCCAGCTTATCAGCGTTCCTTACCAATGGGGTTGGGCAAAGAACTGAGTTAGGGTGAAAACAGTGAAGGTCACATGGAATCTTCTGGTGAATTTACAGAGGAGGGATATTGGATAATTTGTAGAAATAATCAGACACTGATCTAGGTGCTTTGCATGTACTAACTCATTTAATATGCATGATGACCCTATGGGGGAAATACTTTTATTATTCACATGGAATCTTCTGGTGAATTTACAGAGGAGGGATATTGGATAATTTGTAGAAATAATCAGATACTGATCTAGGTGCTTTGCATGTACTAACTCATTTAATATGCATGATGACCCTATGGGGGAAATACTTTTATTATTCAATTTTTACAAAGCAGGCAACTGAGGTCAGAGAGAATTAGCTAGCTAGTAAGTGGTGGAAATGAGATGTAAACACAGGCAATTCGAACATGCAGCCTAGGATCGTCACCATTATATCTTATTATTATTCACATTGCATGGATAAGGAAACCGAAGCTCAGAGAGGTGAAGTGGCCTGCCCAAGGTCCCATGTAGAGAGCTAGGGTTAGCACTAGCTCCAGGCAGTGAAAGTCTCCAGGACAATGAAGTCCAGCCTTGGGCAGAGCCACCGTAACAACCCCACTCTGTGTCTGACTTCCCTGGCTAAAAACAAAGCCGGGGAGGGGTGCTGCTTGCTTGGCTTTCTGCCCATGGCAGATGGGACTATTTCACCACCATCTGTGAGTGCCCTCATTCCTGGTCCCTAAGCCTTGACACTGATCTGGGTATTCATTCATTCATTCAACAAATATTTATTAAACTCTTTGCCACTTTACACCCTGTTCTAGGCATTAAGGAGTAAATAGTGAACCAAACAGTCAAAAATGATGTTGTACTTGGGTCCTAGGTCTGAGTTCTTGCTCTATTCTTTCTTATCCCAACCTTATCTGCACCTCATTCCTTTTTAGAAATGGGTCCCTTTTTATCCTATAAGTCATTGACATGGCTGTCTGCAGGACTCTGCTAGCCCATATGGTGCCTTTATGCAAATTAGAGAAAGGCGCCCCCTGTGAATGTATGCAGCCTCACAGGCCCCGGCTTCCAGAGTGGAGAGCTGGCTGAATTTCAGACCCATCCAACCTCCAGGCCAGGCACCTCTGGGCGGGGCAGTCTGTACCATCCCCTGGTGGATGTAAGTTCTGTGAGCAAGGGACTAGACCTACTTCACCTTTATGTCCCTGACACCTAACTCAGAACCTAGCACCTAGCAGGAACTCAGCAAATGTTTGTGAAATAAATAAAAGGTATAGGTATGGGGGAAAAAATGGCATCAATACCAAGCAGGAGTTTTCCCCAATAATGGATATTGTGTTCTTTGCTGGGAAGAGTGAGAGAAATGAGATGCTTTGGCTACTCTCATCTCCTGACAACCCTCCATAAGTTGTAAATTAGTATACCATATAGCAATTCCATTCATTCATTCATTCATTCATAGTATCCATTTATTGAGCACATCTACGTGTTTAGGCACTGGAGATTCCACAGTGAAAAAGAGCCCCTGCATTCATGGTACTTATCTTCTAGTGGAAGTGGAAGGGCTTGGTGCAGGGAGAGGCGGGTAGAGAGAAAGGACAGACAATACATTCCCTAATTGGTAACTTATACTACAGTAAAATGTCATAACTCGAATAACTTCCATTGGCCCCAGCTACTTCTCAGAAAAGTATAATGGTTAACTTGCCAAGCAGTGCAGTCAGAAAGTTTGGAAGCAAGTTCGTAATCTATGACTTACTAGTTAAGTTACCTTTGGGCAAGTTACCTGACATCTCCAAGACTCAGTTTCCTCACAGGGTGATAGCAGCACCTCCTTCCCTGTACCTACATGGTTGGCTGAGAGGAAGGCTAGTAAAGGTTAGTAATGATCTTTATCACTTGAGTGGTTTGGGAGGGGGTTCAATGTTTTCTAGGCTTCAATTCATATACATTATACTAAGACAAAAGCATTGTTTTGTTTCCTTACCCTCATTTTCTCATGCTAAGTTTTGCTAGGCTGTAACTGGCTCAATTTAATCCTCCAGGTTGCGCAGTACTTTATTCGCATATGATCTTTGAGTGCAGCCTCAGTTCCCCAGAGCCCTGGCAGCGGACAGAGCCTCTGTCCACTGGCTTCAGGTAGGAACCTAGCAGCCAGGAGCAGAACTCCAGCATGAAGGATTCTAATCAAGTTCTGACCATCGACTCTATCATGGAAGTCCTGGAGCTAATTTCCCCTTATTATTGAACTTGAAACAGCTAGGATAAATAAAGCAGATTTTAATCAACTGCATTATAAACAAAAGGCACAGATGGCAGGGAGAGATTGATTGACAACAGCAAAGTCCCCTTGGTGGGGAGGTGCTAAAGACTATGGCCCCCTGCTTTGTTTCTTCTTTGTATTTATGAATTCCCAGAACTCCTTTCCTTGAAGTATATAGCTGCCATCAACAGGATATTAGTTGGTGAATGCTCTTCAAACCACGGAGGAAGAAACTTTCAATTAGGATCTGAATAGGTCAAGGGGGTAATTGGCTGTCCAAAGTGTACGCAGCAGGAAGAGAGATGAGTGTTTAAATGAACAAGGGAAACACAAAAATCCTCGTAGAGTCTGAAAAAATGGAGTAACAGAGGAGGAACTAAGAAAGAATGATGAGGGAAGTTTGATAAATCTTTTACCAGGAGATTCTGGGTTCACCTGACTTTCCTTTGTCTTTCCCTCATACAAAGCACACACGTATGCACGTGCGTCACACACATGTACACTTGCCTCAGGACTCCAAACTCAAATTTCACATATTTCAAATGAAATCATGATTCTGTGTTACCCAAACATCATGGGCACTGTTTTTTGGTCCAGAGAGCAAATCTGACCAGACTCAAAGCCAATCTATTCCTAAATCCTGACCCTGGCCTTTAACCATGGTGGAATGGCCTAAGGTAAACCAGAGTCCTTTCCAAGGAGTTGAGTAGAACTAAGAAAGTGAGTCATTTGCATGCTGCAAGGCCCAAACACTTGAGGGCATAATCTGGATATTTCATAGGAAGGTGGAGGAGAGGTAGACTTTGGTAGACATGAGCTCTGAGATGAAAAGAACCGAATTGAATGCTAAGAATGGAATAAATTGGATCCCCTGGGCTATCTAAAAATGGATGAGTCAATAAAATCAAATTTCCTGAAGGGCTTATTTCCTGTAACTTGTGTGTATTAGAGACAGGATGGTACAAAGTAGAGCAGTGGTTCTCTAAGTGTGACCCTGGGACCCTGGAGGGTGCCAAGACCTCTTCAGGAGGTTTTCAGCGTCAAAGCTATTTTTGTAATAATAGTTAGCTTTTATGTGCCTTTTTAAATCTCATTTTCTTATGAGCATGCAGTGGAGTTTTCCAGAGGCCATCTGACATGTGATATCACAACAGGCTGAAGCTACAAATATGAGAATCCAGCTGGCTTTTATAAACCCAGATATTAAAGAGATTTGCAAGAAATGAAGAGCAATGTGACTCTTCTGGTCACATTTTTTTAGTTTTTGAAAATACCTATTTTTCCCAAAATTGTATTATGTAAACATATATGTTATTATTGTTATTCCTAAATAAATTAACACATAAGTATTTATATTTTTTTGCTTTAAATTTCTAATATAGCAAATACTCACACACATATATCAATATAAACTTTTTGGTGTCCCTAATTATTTTTCAGTGTGAAGGGTCCCAAGACCAAAAGGTTTGAGAACTATTGTATTTGAGGGTTTGGAAAGTGTGACAATGCTTTCCTCCGCCAGTGTTAGAAAAAATATAAAGTCCAAATACTTGTCTTTAACCCTTATCAGCCAGATATAGCATACAAGAACATTTAAAAGGAAGCCAGAAAAGACCATAAGGAAAAGCCCCTGATGTCCGAGGCCATGCTGCAAACCCAGTCATATCACCTTCGCTCAGGTAAAAGATCTGGCCTTGGACCACAGAAGTTGTCTCAGGAAAGCCTTATTTCTGGTGGTTCCTATGGAGTTGGAGATGACGCTGCATCAGGGAGCTGGTTAATGCCTCCTTCTGCCTGGCCACGTCCTGTCATGCTGGAAAAGATGCACTGATGAGTGCAGATGCTGAGGAGGAGTCTCTCTCCTACAGGCCCTGGGATGTGCCTTCCCTGGGAAAGACAGACAAATTCCAGGCCTGATACAACTGACCATTAATGTTAACAGCCTTGGCCATCACTGGGAATCAGCCCTGAACCTACTTGCTGTTTAAAAAATAATAAGAGCTCTGCTGTACCTTGCAAGTTTGCAGGGGAGCTCTCCCAACTGTGAAGAGGTGTAACACAGAAACCATGTGCCTAATCATACAGGGACAGGCTGAGCTCACAGCTAATTACCCGGGCCCCAGTCTGGTGCCAGCAGAGTGGCTCTGCCCTTTGCACGCAGGGACAGGATCCCAGTCCAGAGAGGGGCCTCTGCTTCCAGCTCAGAGGGCTGGAGGTTCCCAAACCTCTTTGGTCCTTTGCCAGTGGTCTTGCCCATGGCCTTTCAAGGTGAGCCTCTGTTAAAAAAATAATGCATATGTCAAATCAAGATCTCAGAAAATCTCTCAATAAAGGGGATTAACAGCCTGGATTTTATTGGGCATTTCACTTTACATAATGGTAACGAACTATTACTCTAATAGTTCAGAAAACCAAAATGAAGGTATATATTTAGGCATTATGCACATTTGTTCATGAATTAACCAATCCAGGGAATGATCAAAGGGAACTGGGAAATGGGCAAGTCATTTTTGTTAATAAAGCAATTAGTTACTGTACTTATATTCCACCATTTCAAAAGAATGTGTTAACTTATAAACATACACAACAAAATAAATGAAACTGAGGAAGTTAAGCAGATTATTTTTCAAATAATCCAAACTCTCAGATTTAATGAAAATGAAGGACCAAGGAAAACTTGGAAGTTTCCAATGGAGGAAGGCATTTAGCTCCAACAGCAATCACTAACATCTCTGTGGAATCATAAACTTGGATCATAAAACTACCGTTAAAATGAAAAAGAGGGCTGGCCCGGTGGCGCACTGGATAGTGCGCCGCTTGGGAAGTGCGGCGGCGCTCCCGCCCGAGGGTTCGGATC
>NW_007727934.1:159533-327597 GCF_000696425.1 Galeopterus variegatus | reverse complement strand
CTCACTGGCTGAGTGAGGTGCGGGAGCAACACCGAGGGTTGCGGTCCCGTTGCCGGTCCCGGTCCGGTGCGGGGGTGACACTGAGGGTTGCGATCCGTTGCCAGACACGGAAAAAAAAAAAAAAAAAAAAAAAAAGAAAAAGAGAGTTAACCTCCAATATATGAACATATTTACATGTATTTTAGATTTCTGTCTTAATAGTGCATTCTGTAAATATACCCCCAAATACTTGAACCCTTAATTTTAAGTTAAAAAAAGGATTTATCTCAAATAAATAAATAGATAAGGGAATCAGGCCAAGGGATCAATAATCTTAGAAAACAAGAAAACTGGGAATAAGTTCAGGGTACAAACCACATATAGTTTGAAGGCTGCACATTTCACCTTGAGCTTCTAGCATCCAGCAGAAAGAAAAGAACGTGATAAACCAAATATTTCTTGAGGTTCATTAGATAAAAACAGGCCATCCCTCAGTCCCTGGGGTCATATAGGCAAGGCTCAAGGCAAGGAAGCAGATAGGTTCAGCTGTTTAGTTTGAGGACTTTTTTGCCTAAATTAATTGAATGTCCTTGTTTCTGATTTGCATGGAAGTGACTTTAACTACTTAGTAAAGTATGAAAATAATTATCTAGTCAAGTAATGAACACCAGATTTAGGTATATAGTGTTATCTCTTCTTTCTCCCTGATAATATTGTAACACTAACCTTCTACACTTAAATGGAATCTAGTGAAAAAGAAAAGCCTCTGGGAAGAGGAAAATAAAAACTATTCAAATGTAAGGTGCTATTAGAACTAATATTGAGAACTTTAGATCTGGGAAGTTTTGAATTACAGCTATGGCTCTGTCTTATTGACTGTGCCAACCTGGGCAAACTACTTAACCTCTCTGAGCCTTTGCTTTGTCATCTGCAAAATGGTAACTATAATAGTACCTACCTCACAGAACTTCTATGAGGATTAAATAAAATAATGCATGTAAAATATTTAGCAGAGTTCTTTGTCTACAATAAGCACTCAATGAACATCAGATTATGATCCAAGGAACTTTCACTATGAGGTTAAATCCTCAGATAGAGACATAATTTGCCTGACACACAGAGAACCCTTTAGTAAAGAGAAGAGTTACCTACGTGATCTAAATAAAAGAGCGACCCTGATGTCCCTTTAATTCTACCATTAGAGATTCATTCCTTTTCATTAATCTCTTCTTTTAAATGTGAATAATAAACCAAGAGTGGTAGCACATTAAGAGTTTATGGTTTTATGGGGGGGTAGGATGCTCACCACAGCCCATAATATATAACTAGAATATAGTAATCTTGTTTTGCTTTCATTCTATTTATTTTTACAGTTAACTTCCATTAATGACAAAGTATACTGGTTGCTCATTTATAACAGTGATATACAGTTTCTTTTTTAAATAAATGTAATTGAAATTGACTTGGTTGACTTAAATAAGAAAATTAAGTTTAAAAAATGCAGTTGGTGAATGAATATGGCAAAAATCATAGTGCCCCTGTCTGAATATCTGCAGATTGGAAACTGCTACTCTATGCAGTAAAATATATGTTCTTGGACCTGTCTCATGAGGCCACCTTTGTTGGGGCATCTGCTGAAGTTTCCTGTTTCTTTCCTCAACATTTCCTAGTCACAGAGAAATACTTGCTGTTTCTTCTTTTTGTTTTTTTGTTTTTGTCTCTACATAACCTAGTTCCACTAATTGATATACTCATCTTTCCTTGTACCTCCTTGACAAATAAGTTCTAAGAGCTGACTCTGCAAAACATTTCCAAACACCACAACAGCCCCCCTCAGCCATTCTGACCACACTATGCAGGGTGGATCCCTCATCCACAAGCCTGTGACACCTTGCACTGTACCAGGGTATGACTTCTTCTGGGGACGCTGCTGTGTGTGTGCTGATAAATAATCTATAGCCCATTTGTCAAGTGCATGGTTTTATATTTATATCATAAAGCTTATAATTGTGTTGTTCAGGTCTTCTGTATCTTTTCCAACTTTTGTACTCTTACTCTACTAGTGTATAAAAATCTGACTATTATTATGAATTTGTAAATTTCTCCCTATAATTTAACATATTTTGATTTCTGTGTTTTCACAGCATACTATTTGGTGCCTGCAAGTCCACAATCGTAGCATCATTTTGGCTACGTTTGGCATGTTCTGTGTATCTCTATCCAGCAGAAAGCTGGATGTTGAATCGAGGGCAGAATTTGATAAAAATTACTTCTCCACAAGAGGTTCAGAGAGTCTCGTGTTCATAGATGAAAGAGAGCATTTCTGCTGCTGGCAGGGCTCTGTCCCCTTAAAAATAATAGGCCAGAGCTCAGGGCCACCCAGCTTTCCAAGGGCCTATTGAGATGGGGAACCTGTGAAGAAAAAAACTATTGGCTTCCCAATACATCAAGAAAACTGTTAAACCAAAATTAGTAAATATTTATTGTCTTCAATAATAGCTAAATATATCATTTATGAAATTTTATTAATTTGAAAACAATCTGTAGAGTAAATTTTCTTATCAGAATTTTCAAGTATAGGGCCGGCCCGGTGGTGCACTGTAGCAGTGCGCCGCTTGAGAGTGCGGTGGCGCTCCCGCCGAGGGTTCGGATCCCACATACAGACCGGTTCCCGCTCACTGGCTGAGCGAGGTGTGGGAGCAACACTGAGGGTTGCGATCCCGTTGCCGGTCCCGGTCCGGTATGGGCGCGACACTGAGGGTTGCAATCCGTTGCCGGACACGAAAAAAGACAAAAAGGAAAAAAAAAAGAATTTTCAAGTATAAAAATGATTTGCCAAAAAATCATCACCAATTTTAGATTAAGTTTTTAAAATAATAAATAATTTAATGAGCGAAGTTATACTTTAAATTTTTATAGCAAAAAATATTCTACTTAAGGTACATTAGAAGGAGACGACATTGGATCCGGACCCTAAAAATGAGTAAGTCTTTGACCAAAGCAGTTGAAGAGGAGGAGGGCATTTTGCACAGAGATAATAGCAATGGTGCAGGGGCTAAAGGGCACACTAGAGGTTAGAGGGTGGGCGGAATTTGGTTGGGAAGAGGGGATGGGGGCTGAAACCCTCCACCCCTGAAAGACCTTGAATGCCTTGGCTGATGTTGAAAATTCACATTTTGAAATGTGAGGAACAAAGAATACCTCCAGAGACTGAAAATGCCTCCCAGAGTTATCTATCACTAGAAACATGCTCTAAGGTTCCTCTTCCCTAAGTGAATTTGTTTTCATTTTAGTCTGGGCCATCTGGCTTCCGAGGCATACAGTAGTGAGAAATAAAGAGGCCAAGAGGCCAGAATACGCAACTGCTCCCCATCCCTTCCCTGCCCAGCTTCCCCTCTCACCCCTGCACATCCACCATTAACACACAATTAATCCCCTGGCTTTCTCAAAGCCTGGCCCACCACCTCTCTCACCCCTCAGCAATTAAATCCCTGCCAGTTAAAAGGCCGGAGAGGACAGGTGTGTTTCACACTTGGTTTCACTTTCCTGCAAGGTGCCAGAAGGGCAGCCCCAAAGACCACAAACTTCTTTGTTCATTTAACAGCATCAGGTAGTAGCCAGACAGTCTCTGTGCCTGCTGGTAGCCCAGGTGCAGCCAGGAAGGATGGGGGGGCCTCGTTGTTCCTTCTAATTCCTCTGCTTTAAGGCTTGGCATGTTGAGACAAGCTCCACCTGGGATGGTGGCATCCTGAGGGCACTGCTCTGCCCTAGGAATCCATCCATTCATTCGTTCAGTCAGTCAGTTAACAGCATTGAGCCTGGAGGAGCCAGTCACTCTGCTGCTTCTACATGAGAGATTCGATGAAGATAAGAGAATACAGTCAGCAGAGGAGACATTAACAGTTTAATACAGCAAGAAAGACATTTATTTGTAGTTTATTTATATATTGTTTAATACATAGAATTATAAACTTATATAGTACTTATTAAATAGAACTCTAATCGTGTCAGGTGCTGTTCTAAACCATGAATAGATATTACGTCACTTAATCCTATAATAACCCTATTAGGTAGACAGGTATTACCATTATCCCTATTTTACAAATATGGAAACAGAAGTATTAGAAGTTTAAGTAAATTGCCCAAGTTCACCCAACTGGTAAGTTGGGGAACCAGGATGTGAAGCTGGACAGGTCAGTTCCCAATTCCATGATCTTGACCACTTTTCTAGGCTATAGAGAATATTTTGATGTTTAACCCAGAAAAGTGATGCCAAAAGTTGGAATGGTGTTTCAGTTAATAATAACAATAACTATAATGGCAGCTATCATCTACTGAGCATTTCTTCTGTGCTAGGTTTTGTGCTAAGGTATTTAGACAGGTTATCTCACATCATTCTCATGATAATTCTATGAAGAACTATCAACCCATTTTCACAGATCAGGAGAATGAGGCTTGGGCTGATCAGAACCTTGCCCACAGTTATAGAGCTATTAGGTGATAGAATGGGGCTTTGGATCAAGTAACCTGAGTTGCAAAAATGTGCTTGATTTATACTTGCTATTGTATTGCATGGAAAAAAATAGAGATCTTGATTTCCAACGGTCAGGATTCTCCTCTTCCACATGTCACAAGAGATTTCCAGTGCTTTATCACATACACAACACACACATGTACATCTAGTCATTCAGCTTTCATACATTTGAGGGCTTCCACAGCCTAGAAGAAGTGAAAAACCTCTGGGCTACAAAGTGTGATCTAGCTGCCTTGTAGGAGACAGGAAAGCAGAAACACAACTAGAAGATGGTTCAGGAGGAAGGAAAATATTCTGACTCCCTTGCCTCCCAGGAGACTTGGGACAGAAGGATAAGGGGGAATGTGGATTAATAGAAGAAAAAAAGAGGGTTCTTCTCCCCTAAGAAGACTTTACAGATATCCCCCCCCACTCCCAGGAAGAACTGGCCACTCTTCTTTTCATCACACAATATGCAGAACAGTACCTAAATACTTGGTGACACTTCTTTTTCATAGGTCTGGCTCCTCTTAATAAATTATGAGGCATTTGAGGTAGAGGCTCTTTTTCCATTATTTTAACCCCAGAACCTGGCTGAGAACCTGGGAAGAGCACAGCAGTTACTCAACAGATTTTTGTTGAATAGAGAGAAGGAAGAGAGAGAGAAAGGGAGGCAGGGAGGGAGCCAGGTCACAGACTTTTTTCTGTAGCCCGCCTGTCTCAGGGCCCCCAGGTACTCTAACATGAGAAAAAGAGGGTTGTTATCAGCCACAGTCAGCCCAATGAACTCAGAGACAAGAAGGAGGAAAGAATGATAGATGGATAGGTAGGTGGACAGAGACAGATGATAACCCATTCACTCATGATTGTTGGATATTCTCTTAACAGTGAACAAAGCCTCCCATTCTGCAATTAGAAGTAAAAGAGCTTAAAATGCACATTCCTGAAACACACATTGACAGTTTTAGGCAAAGTATAAATGACAACAGTGGATTCTTTCTCATTTTGGAAGGGAAAAGAGGTTATGGGGACAGGCTGTTTCGTGGGAGAAGATGCTTCTGAAGAGGCAAATGCTATCTAAAAGAGGACCCAGGTCCCCAGACCCAGGCCCTGCCCGGCACGTCCCCCTCTGTGCACACAGGCTTGGCCGCTCCCCGGCGCCGTGCCCACCTCTGCGGGCCTCTGCTCCCGGTTGATAATAAGCTGGTTATGAGGTATTTTTAAGCAGTTGCTTAAAAAGACAGTATTGTGTGACCGTGACCCTGGGGAGGCTGCAAAAACCCGGGCATGTAGGAATCTTGAGATAAGCTTTCCATTTTACTGAGCACCGCTCAAGTGCTTCCTAGAATATTGTGTTCAAGCCCTGTAATTAAAAAGGGAAGAGGAGGCCTGGGAGAGGCTTCGAGAAGAATTGTGAGGATATTAAAGGGTTGGAAACAATAAAGCTTATGGGGGAAAAAAAAGGTTAAAAGAACTGGGATTATTTAGACTGAAGGACAGAAGGTCAAGGAACAGAAAAACAATAATCCTCATAAACTCATTCTGGCATCAGGGACAACGGCTAATACCTCCCTGATAAAATGACTATTTGGGCCCTGGTCGCTCCCGCTGTATGGACTCGTTAGCAAATGAGACAGAATTCAGTAAAATGAAAGAGTGGAGTGATTGGGCCGCTACAGGCCGCCTGACTGGTCCGATCGTGGTCATGCCCCCTTCACAGGGCCCTGGGGACCCAGGGGTACGCAAGCGGCCGGGGGAGGCGGGTGCAGTTCTTTATAGCAGTGGGAATTCTCAGTGGCATTCGTGAAAGCCTTTGTGTGAACCTGAGAAATGTCCCCCACCAGGTTTATTTATTAAACAAAAGTTTATTATTTTTCTCATTGTAAAAGTAATGCACACTCTATAAGGAAACTAGTTGCTTTCTAAATAAAAGCAAATTCAGATCTTCCAGAGTTGCCAATAAAGAGAATTCTGAGTGTGTTGGGAGGTGGAGGATGGCTAGACACTAAAACGAGGCTTTACTAAGTTTTGGGGATAATCTGGAAACTTGATTTACAACACAATCCAAGTTTACAAGGCATAGTTTCCTAATCTTCAGCCTGGGGCCCCTTGCAGAGATGCCCTCTTGCCTGGATCCCAGGGCAGCCATTGGGCGAGGGAAGCCTGCCAGAGCCTGTAAATGAAGTCCAGCCTCCCTCCTACCAGGTGGGCAGCGAATGAAGAATCTCACGATGGGAGTCAGCCAGCCAGTCCCCAAATCTCTTTCCCAATACTGCGGCCATTTCCAACCTTAGACAACCTGGAGTCTATTAGCGAAGCAGACAGATATCAAAACTACTTGAGGAATGAGTCGGGGGAACCTTCCTCAGTCCACCATACATAGGCACTCATAATGGTGTATTTCCTTAAAGTATGTTTTCTATATTTCTACTTTGTTTTCCATACTTAATCTGATTTTGCAACTTTTTTCACCTGTTTTAGTTAAGTTAATCAAAATGATATGCATAGTATGAAGCCCATTTTTATAAATATGCATATACATGCATATTTATGTTTAAAAAACTGGGAGGAATTAAACTGAAATACAACTTTGGTTGTCTCTAGATGTGGGATTATAAATTTTTAATATTGTTATTTGTATTCTCCACAATTATGTTTCACTTTGTAAAAAAAATACATTGTTGCACAATTATAATAAAATTTTCCCCAAATTTCCCCATATTATTATGAACTCTGACCACACCATTCTAATGACTATTTGGTCAAGGATGTGGCTGATACTTCGTTTAATTATTCCTCCCCACATTGCTAAGGTTAGGTTATCTCAAATAAAAGGATATATTCTCAATAGGATCAATCTAATTCAATTGAAATCTAAGATGGATTCCCAGATGGGAAGCTACCAAGTTAAATAATAAGATGCTGCTAAATTCTCCAGCAAGTTTCTGACAGTCCCATTCCCTCTAATGACAAACATGCTCTGGTTTTAATACCCCTTTCTTTGGCTCCTTTATTTTTTTCCCTCTCTCTCTTTTCTTTCCTCCTGCTGGATTTCAGGTTCACATGCTTTCATTGTCTCTGCCTTCCTGTACTGATGGCTGTAGTCCTTCCTGTCCCATTTCTCTCCTTACTTCCCCTGAGGATGTCTTAAGACACCCAGTGTTATGGTTTTTCCACGGGCATACTTCCTTCCAGCTCCTGCCAATGAGGTGACACTATTATTAGCTTCCAAACCTCCATTTCCATTGTCTTGAAATTAAGGACACCAGAAAGCAGTAACGAGCATGCCAAAGGGTCAGGACTGTGGCATCTGCTTTGAGGAGTTGTCACAAAAAATAAATGCTTACTCTGCTGACACCACAAATAGCCTCAAAAAAAAATTAATAAACCTAAGTTCAAAACACACTTTTGATGATATTCTTTGATGTATTGAACACAGCATAGTGTTTTCTATGCCTATCTAAATAGGCAGCCATAAAAGATGGTGGGTTATTTTTATCTAATGCATGTGACTTACAGACTACTTATTAATAAAAATTCTACTCCTTGCCTTCACTCAATGCCCGAAAACATTAGCCAGACTGTTCCAATGTGAATATAAGCATTAGGACCTTGACTCAAACAGATGTTTCTACTGCTGAAAGTTCGTTATCTAGGCTGGGGGATCCCTGGTTTTTCAAAGTTGTGCTGTTGTTCATTCTACGTAATAACCCCCATTCTTTGTATTTCTCATTTTCAATTCACAACCTCGTCATGGCTTTATTACCTTAGTTCTTTTATTCTATGAATGTGACCATTAAGGACATTTTTTAATTTAGGTAAAATTCACAGCCATCTTAAAGTGTACAATTCAGTGGCATTTAGTACATTTACAGTGCAGTCACCACCTCTATCTAGTTCCAAAACATTTTCATCACTCTGAAAGAAAACTCAGTACTCAGTAAGTAGTTATTCCCCTTATCCCCTCTCCAAAGCTCCTGGCAATCACCAATCTGCTTCCTGTGTCTATGGATTTGCCTATTCCAGATATTTCATATTAATGGAATCATGCCACATATGACCTTTTGTGTCTGGCTTCTTCCACTCAAGAGAGTGTTTTCAAGGTTCATCCACGCTGTAGCGTGCATCACTACTTCATTCCTTTTTATGGCTGACTAATGGTCCATTGCATGCACATACCACGATTTGTTTATCCACTTCTTCCCTGATGGGCATTTAGGTTGTTTCCACCTTTGGCTAGTGTGAATAATGCTGCTAAGAAGATGTATACACATATATTTGATTACCTGTTTTCATTTTTTTTTTTTATTCTGGGAGTAAAACTGCTGTGACATATTGTAATTCTCTGTTTAACTTGTTGAGGAACCTCCAAACTGTTTTCCATGACAGCCAAACCATTTTACGTTCCTACCAACAATATATAAGAGCTCCAATTTCTCCACATTCTCACTAATACTAATTATTTTTCTTTTAAAATTTTTAATTATTATAGCCATCCTAGTGGGTATGAAGTGGTATGTCACTGTGGTTTTGATTTGCATTTTTTTAAATGACTAATCATGTTAAGCATCTTTTTATGTGCTTTTTGGCCAATTGTATATCTCCTTTGGAGAAATGTCTATCCAAGTCCTTTGCCTGTTTTTGAATCAGGGTGTTTATTTGTTGTTGAGTTCTAAGAGTTCTTTATATATTCTGGATACTAGACACTTATGAAATGTATGATTTGCAGATAGTTCCTCCCATTCTGTGGGTGCCTACCACTTTCTTGATAATGTCCTTTGATTCACAAAAGCTATGAATTTTAATGAAGTCCAATTTATTTTTCCTTTTGTTGCTTGTACTTTTGGTGTCATATTTAAAAAGCCATTGCCAAATCCAAGGTTGTATAGACCTATGCTTTTGTTTTCTTTCTTTTTTTTTTTTAAAGATGACCAGTAAGGGGATCTTAACCCTTGACTTGGTGTTGTCAGCACCACGCTCACCCAGGTGAGCTAACCGGCCAACCCTATATAGGGATCCGAACCCGTGGCCTTAGTGTTAATCAGCACCATGCTCTCCCAAGTGAGCCATGGGCCAGCCCTGGTTTTGTTCTTCTAAGAGTTTTGTCTCTTATATTTAGATAGTTGATCCATTTTTTTTTTAATTTCAATAATATATTTTATTTAACTCGATATATTCAAAATGTTTATCATTTCAACATGTCAATACAATTATTAGTGAGATATTAGATACAGCATTTATCATTTTAGATTAGCAAAATTTCAAGTGCTCAATAGCCACCTGTGGCTGTGATATTGAATAGCTCGGGTCTAGTTCATTTCACTGCTCGAGTATTGCTGCGGCACTTTCAGACATCAAATCCAGTCCTAAGAATGTCCAGAGGTCATCTCTTCTTGTACTTCTCTTTTTTGATGTAAGGAAAAATTGCCAAGAAGCACCCTTGCATACTTCCCTCATGGGTTGATCCATTTTGAGTTAATTTTTGCATATGTTCATATGGTGTAAGGTAGGGGGGTCCAACTTCACTCTTTTGTGTATCAAAGAACTTAAGTCATTTGATCCAAATTTCTCATTTTACAGATGAGAAAACGGGGGGGGGGGGGGGAGGTGTGGAGTGACACAACAAGTTTCTGGCAGAAACAAGACTAGGCTCCTGAAGCCTGACTCCCAGCCAACAATGTCATACTGACTCTGTTTTTACTGTCCTGGGTCAGAGGCCCTTGCCATATTCACATAGCAAAGAGTAGGGACCACAGAGATTTCCTGAGCATGAAAATGTGTAACAATTCTAAAGTTAATTCCATAAAGGGAATGTTCAGACCAGTGTATCAACCCTCTAGTGTCTAGGTCTAAATATTATTTTGGAGGTGTCATAATATGAATCAACTTTTAATGGTGTATACTCCTGATTCAGATGGTAAATAGCTTATTTTTTCTGTAATTAATCTTGAACAGATGTAAGTTAAGTTGTCCCCAAGAACATTCTCATGTAGATTTGGATACATGAAACTAAATAAAAGATATTGGAGCAAATACAGGTTCTCTTTACAAGGGGAGACCCATGAGACCTTCAGATCGGACATTTCCTGGGCCCCCATCATCGTCCTCTTGACCCGCTTTTTACTCTGGCCCTTGTTGTAGCAACGTCTTTCCCACAGGTGTAACCTGACAGCAGTTTGCCTCGGCTGTACCAGGTGCCCCTTGTTTTCTGCCCTGGGACATCTCTGACACTGGTACAGGAGAGCTGTAGGTACCACTTGATACTTCAGATGCACAAATCTGGAAGTGCAAGAGAATTATTACCCCAAGCGGCAAAAATCATTACCCCGAGGGACAAAGGACCAGGGACAGAATGGATGGATAAATGCTCCTTTTATCCCTTTAGTGGACATTCCTTGAGGTATGCTCTCCATGGCTCTTCAGAGGGCCTCAGTGGGACTCAGGTCCAGCTGCCCACCATAGTGTCCAGCTCAGTTACGTATCTCTGTGTCGCCTTTCTCTTTCACTGTGACACCATTTCTAGTCCTCCACTCTTGTTTCCTGGGATCGTTTTCCTAAATAAACTCTCTGAGTAAAGCCCCTTGTCTCCGGTTTTACTTTCTGGAGGAAATCCAGGCTGAGACACACCTCAGTATAAGCACTATTATTATCCTCATTTTACATATGAGGAGACAGAGATTCAGAGATTTTAGAAAACTTTTCTTGGGTGCATAGCTGGTAAATGACAAAGCGGAGAATCATGCCTGATTTCAGAGCCCAAGGGATTAACATGACATTCTCCTCTCCCCAGCTGTGCTTGCTATTTATGTCCCTCCCAGTCTCCCTATCCCAGAAGGAGCCAAGTCTCTGCAAACTCATCTCAAGTTCAAAGCTTTGTCTTTGAGCCCAGCTCCCCAGCCTCGTCTACCTTCCACAAGATGTAATTTCCAGCTGTAGGAAGACCAAACTCAAATGCCTCTTGCATCTGGTGATAATAATGGCTGACATTTATTGAGCTCTTCCAGCACTAAGCTCTAAGTCTTTGCATGTATCAGCTCACTTAATTCTCACTACAACCCTAGGAGGTAGACACTGCTATTATCCCATCTTACCAGTGAAAAACTGAGGTACACAGAAGTTAAGTAAGTAGCCAAAGACACACACTCTTAAGAAGTGGAGCCATCCTTCTAGGCCAGGCAGTGTTACTCCAGAGCCAGTGCTCTTCGCTATTGCCTCTAGGAGAATGCGGATAAGTGAAGCTGGCTGACTAAAGTCAGTAGGGAATGGTGGGTACTGCAGCAAGTGGAGTGGGATGAGGAGGCAATAAGCTACTTAGCTGCAGTTGATGGCTGTCGAGAAGCGATTCTGGTTTTCTGATTTTTCAAGGAATCCAAAAATACAGATTTTATAAAGTCTTCTAATTTGTTTAAGATTGTTGGCTTATTCATATTTAAATTACTCTGTGCAAGCCAAACCAGATAGGTCTATTTATCAAATTTTAGCCCTCTGGGTAACAGTCTGCAAAGTCAGCTTAGCCATTTGGTATTTAGCATTTTGAGTTACATCTTTTCACAAAATATAGTGTCATTGTTACAAAGGACTCCCACAGTAGTCTCTACCTTTTGGGAAAAATAAGATTAGTCCGGAAGAGTGATCTAATAGCATCACTAATTGTCAAAAAACACATGGAACAATTTCTTCTAATATAAGCAGCCAATTGGATATTGCATTTTGATGAAATATTTGGTCACAGAGATTGATGCTGGCTTATGAACAAATATGTTCTCAGTAATAGAATAAAGATGAAGTATTCTACACTAGTTATAAATCAAGTCTTTACATTGTGTGTAGCTGGACAAAACATAGTGTATTTTATAATACAATATTTCATTCTGATGGAAAAAAGTAATAATGTTCATTTTAGAAAATGTGAGAAATACAAAAAAGGTTAAGAATAATCATTCATAACCCCCTTACTCAGAGATAATATCAATATTTAGGTATGTTTCTTTCCAGTCCTTTTTCCTAGACTCTTAGGATAACTCTTATAACTCTTATAGATAGGTTTCATCTCAAAGAAATTTGAGGCTCTTAAAGAATTTGATTATAGTATGAATATAGACTCAAATTGAAGAAGTTCAATTTTGCCTGGTTCAAAGCCATTTAAAGTGATTTTCATGTTTTCAGATTAGTATAGTATAAGCATTTTTAAATTGCTTAAAATGACATTTTTTTCCTCTCTTCTTCCCTGCTTCCAGTTTTCTAACATTGCTTTTTAGCTTTAAATTTTTCATATATATTTTTAAATTAAAATAAACTTTGTGTGATTCTTTTGAGAATCTCTTGACAACCGTAAGTTTTACTTCTGGTTCTGCAAAACAAACGTCATCCAGAAAGGGAGCAGGATGGGTATCCTTCCCATGGGATATAATAAAAAGTTTGAGAAGATTTTTTCCAGTATGCGAGCTGACTGTCCAGAGAGTAAGGCATTTGTGGAGCTGTGTTAGCCCTCTCAGGCCACTTGAATATTGCAAAGATTAACGAAGCAAAACCTAATCTGATAAATAAGACCTTAGTAGCCTAAGATTCCATATATTTCTACAGTAAAAGCTGGTTTTGTTCCCTAATCCATTTCCCTCTTTCTCCTTCCTAACTGAACCCTAATTTTTGGTCAGGTGTATTCTATTTATTCTTGATTCTATTTATTCTAAGCCAATCTCCTATTGCTGTTACTGGTCCAGAGGAGGGTGTGAGACCTATGGTGGCCCAATCAGATGGAAGAGAAGATTTTATTCCATGGTTGGAGAAAGGTTTCTCTCACTCTTGCTGCACTCAAACAAGGGAACAAGTAACCCAGACTGTCACCAGCAATGAAATTGCAAGTGGGAGTGAACTTGCCTTAGGCTAAAACTGAAGCAGAAGACAGCAGACTGAAAACATGCACAGAGTCTGGGTCCTTGAGTTGCCATGGAGCCTCAGAACATCCTGCATCTGAGACCCGTACAGCTGTGGACTCCCAGTTATGCAACATAACACCTTTCCTTATTATTTTAGTCAGCTTGCATCAGCATTTTCTGTTACTTTCAGCCAAAAGCACCCTAACTGGTACAAGCTCTACAAAGCACAATTTCTTTCCAAGCTTCTAGATGCTATAACTAGTCCTATATTATTCAGAATTCAAGCAGATAGACACAGTTCTATGTTTTTGCTACTGATAAAAAAGCAAATCATAATAAATAAGAGCATGCTAGGAATTTAGTTTTAAGAAATTCACCACCAACAGGGTAAATTTTACTTATGTAAATTGTAGCTCAATAATCCTGCCTTAAAAAAATAAAATAAATTGTAAAATATCACCACCAATTAAAAAATGTCTGTGTGTCAGTTAGGATTGCATTTAACTACTCAATAACGGCATCAAAGACTCAGGCTCTTTCTCTTTCAGTTCTCCTGTCCTTAGTGTGCTTGATTCCACCTCTGGGGCTGGGGGAGGACCTACAATCTCAAGAGCAAGGGAAATTGAACACAGGAAGGCTCTATTAGCTGGGATGAAGAGAGAGGGGAGGGATAGCTTTTATGTAGGCAGGAGAGGGTGACTACCACAGTCAGTCTTGAGTTGACTCCGATTTCACTCCAATTTCCTAAATCTTCTGTGCATACACCTTCAGTAACACTAAATATAATTTTATTATGACCATTATTGCCATCATGCAAAGATATTACATATTAAGCAATTAAGGAAATAATACACTTAGAAGAGAAATGGGTTAAAACCATGAAATCTCAAAAAAATCACATCTACGTTTTTATTACATACTGAAGAGTTAAGACATACTAAGCTTAGAGTCACCTAAAATCCTGAAGCCTTTTTTAACAAAAGTTGTGATTAATTCATGACTCCCCTCAAATCTTAGTTCCATCACTTCAAAGGTCCAACCTTCTCTTGAAGAAATCAATGACCTCTTATAAGCATGTGTAACTCCCTAAAATACCCACAGCACAGACAAAATCTTATTTATTTATTTTTTTGGCAGCTTAAAAAATTAGGTGTTTATTTTTCTCAAGTAGTAAGTCTTACAGATATTTGAAGTATTTCCCTTCAGCATTGAGTTTTCCCACATCTTTTAAGGGATAATGAATGAATAAAGAACCTCTCACACAGTCTTTGTATAACTTGGGTTTCCCCCACATATGTATTCACATTCCGAGGCTTTCTCACGTTCTTCACACACATCATTTTTCTCTTCAGTTCCATGTGCTTGTATGTCCTAAAGACTGAGGGTTCACTGAAAGCTATTCTACATTCATGTTGTTAAAAGGGGTTTTTATCCATTATGAGTTCTCTTGTCATGTCTAGGGGATAAAAGTCTACTGAGAGCTTTCCCACAGACATTGCATTTATAGTTTTTCTTCACTATGAATTTGCTTGTGCACAGTAAGAGTACACCTTACACTAAAGCTAAAGGTTTTCCCACATTGATTATACTTGTAAGGTTCTTCTTCCACATGTGTTCTCTGATGTATCTTAAGGGATGACTAACTACTTAATATTGTCTACAGTGGTTACATTCAATGGATTTCTCTTCAGTGTGGGTTCCTTGTGTTTTGTAGGGTATGGGACAATACTGAAGGTTTTCCCACAGTCGTTACATTTATAGGGTTTCTTTTGAATATGTAAAATCTTGTGTATGATAAGCCTAGAAATCCCATGGAAGGCTTAGATGCATTGGTTATATTTGTAAGGTTTTTCTTTTGAATGAATTCCTTCATGTTATCTAAGAAGATATCTCTGAAGATTTCCGCACAGTCATGGCATTCATAAGGCTTCTCCCCACTATGAAGCTTGAGCTGTAGGTTTTCCCACACTGATTACACTTAAAAGAATTTTCTCCATTATAGATCCTCATATGCAATTTCATGGGTTAGTGGCTCTGTAATGTTTTTCCATACAGATTACATTCAAAGGATGTCCCTCTAATGTGAGTTTCCTCATGCTTCTTAAGGTATAAAATTGAACTTATTACTTTCCCACAGTTTCTGCTTAAGATTTCTCCCTTGTATGTTTTCTTTGGGCACAGCTACATAAGAGTTTGTGTGGAAGGCATTTCCATCTTTTTTTTACATTCATAGGATTTTTCCCCAGGATGAATTCTCTCATGTGATTTAAGATGTAAGCAATCTCTGAAATCTTTCCCAGAGTTAAGACATTCATGAGATTCCTCTTCAGAATGAATTTGCTTATTTCAAGTAATGCTAGATTTCACGCTCAAGATGTCAACAATTTTATTACATTCAGTGGATTTTCTTCCGTCAGTTTGTTCCTTCTTGCCATTGTTTTTTCCTTTCTCCAAACTATCTTGTGTGTGTTGTGATTGTTTGATCTTATAAAGAATCAACCCATCTGAACAGGGATCTTTCTGAATTCTTCCCTCTGCTGTCTAGTTCATATTCTTTCTCTATCTGCACAATCACAGTAGGTTTACTGAACTGATGTTCTGTGATGGGGGGCACAATATATGTGAGATGACCACGCAGCATACAAGAAAAACTACTGTGATTTGATCATCACACATTATATACATGAACTGAAAGATAACTCTGTGTCCCATAAATATATAAAATCAATTAAAAAAATAATTTAAAAAATTTTTATTGGTAGCAAACCCAATGAAGCCAAGTTTCTATAGTTCTCCAGCATCACATTTCAGTACACTTTTCTCTGAGATGGGTTCAACAATTCCCACTCCTCCTTGGTGAAGTCCATGGCCACATCCTCAAAGCTTACTGAGTTCTGTAACCCAGAGTAGTAGTTTTCCACCTTTGTGATCATGGGCATAGACAGGGTCTTGAACAGGCAGAGCAAATACAGTGGACAGGTATGTGGCTGCCATTGTGCAAGTCTGTAAGGAAAGATGACCAGACAGCAACCAGGAGAACCAGGATGCTTCTTTTCTTGCTTCTATGGTTTATTCCAGGCAAGGCTCTCCCTCTCACTCCTTAACATACTCCAACCTTGTTTCCATCCACCACTACTTCATGGATGCTGCAAGTTTTAGATGTTGGGAAGTCCAAGGTCCAGGGGGTGATTCTGGTTGTAAGGAAAGTAAATATAAAGTTAGGGCCCCTCAGATGTTCAGAATCTTGCTGAGCATTTGATGTAAATATACACGTGCACCCAGGTGTTCCTTGGCTATTGTCTAATGGAATTGTGTATGTGTACCCAGGTGTCCTGGATTATGTACTTAAGCATAAAGTACAAGTGGTTCTGATCCACAGGGCCCCCCACCCGCAGGATGCCCCTGGGAGGAGCCACAGGGGGGCCAAGGGGAGGCTGCTACTGCTGCTGGATGCTGTTGCTGCAAGCTGTTGCTGCCAGGGCCCCTGGGACCCTCCAGGAGGTCACTGCCACTGTTGCTGGAGGCTGCTGAGGACTGAGCTTGTGTTGTCTGCCAATGGCTCCCGGGATCTTTCCCAATTACCTAGCGTGGACCTGCATGTGAGGGGTTTGGTAACCCATCCTGGCATGTGAGGGGTCTCGTGACCCAGTCTATACAATGGATTTGAAGGGTCTGAGCCCTAGCCGTGACAACACAAATGGAAACTTAGTATAATTAAAATAATGAAATGTTTTGGCTTTAGTTATGAAATGCCTAGCCATACAATTAGCATAGCTATGGCCCTAACCTGACAAGTGGTGTAGTCATGTAGCTTTACACCGGTGAAGACCTTTTTCTTGGTGGTGACTCTCCACATCAATGCAGGGTGTCACATGATGAGAGAAATGGGCTGAGCAAGAACCAAAATCTTATTTATTTAGGATAGTTATATAAATGAAGAATAAACCTGTAAGCCACAACATGAACAAATCTCAAAAATGTTATGCAGAGTAAAAGTTTGACACACAAAAGTACATACTTTATGAATCTAATCTTAAGTCCAAGAACAGAAAATATTAATTTATGATGATAGTAATCAGAACAGTTGGTGGGGGGACTGGCTGCAAAGGGACAAAGGAACTTCTGGAGAGAGAGAAATATTCTGTGCTTTATTCTGGTTGGTGGTTACATGGGTGTACAAGGCACTGGTAACAATGGAAGTCTCAGAACAGAATCAGTAGGGTGGAAGGGGGGTATATGGGGTGAAATGGTAGAGGGAGGCTAATTTTTTCACTGTATTTATAATTTTTGAAAAATATCAACATTAATTTATTATTTTGTGGTACGGTGTAGTTATAAGTGCTTAACTTGCCAATACAGACCATTGTTGGATGTTATAATAATCCTTGGATAGTGACAGCATGGTACCAGACAGACCTACTGGAATTGTCCATTCGGTTGGGTCCATGTTTTTCCTGCCACGATACATTTGTTTAGTACTATGTCCAAAACCAGAAAGTTTCTCTTCACCATTTGCCAAGTGGTTTATACATCATTTCAGATAAAAGTTACTGGCCTCCTGCAGATCCCTCCCTCTAACTTTGGTCTAATATTTTGAAACACCTAAGTCGTTAGTATACTGCTTGGTAAAGCAGCTAGAAGAAAGGAATGTACAATGTGTGTTTGGGCAAACATTAGGCTTATAAAGGGGCCTGGTTTATTGTTTTGTTTTGACAAGTGTGTGTATTTGATAAAGTTAGCCTTTCTTGCTCTGGAATGGCAAGTCCTCTTCATTCTGGAGAAAAAATTCTCTCATCTCAGAATGAACCCTTGGTGACTAATGAAAGTAACCAATAGAAACAGCCACCAATTAGGAGCCATCGGTGAGTGCTCATTTTCTGTGGTGCACAGCTGACCTTTATTGCTGCTGTTGGGTCAGCGTATGCTTGACAGAATTCATTGTATTGTATATTTTTGAACTATTGAAATGTTACTATATGCATATATGCTACCTATTTAAATAAATTAATTTAATTAAAAAGAGTAAAATACAGAGCAGAGTTACGAAGAGGCAAAGCTATTTGCAGTAATTAAGGTAGTCCAAGCACTAATGAAAAGTGAATTTTATCCACCTGGCCTGTCAATCAGCCTTCTTTGGGGACAGGTGCACCACCTCTCCATCCACACTTCCCAGTTTACAAATGTACCCTCTTTGAGATCTTGATTAACCTTCTCTGTGCATATGGTTTATCTTCATGGCTAGACTGTAAGTTATCTTGAAAATGGGCAGCAGGTCTTACAATTTTTTTTTTGGAACCCATCCCCCATAAATAGTTGGCAGCTGGATAAATATTTGATCACTAAAGTGAGTAATTAATAAGTGTGAAGGTTTTGTTTATCTCAATACCTAAGATAATTGCTATTTATCATGTGAGACAATGATGACCCCAAACAGGTTTCAACCAATTGAGATTTTTTTTTTTATTTTATATTTCAATATTATATTGATGTGACCCACTTAAAAAATATATTGTCCAAAAAATTTGTAAGGAAAATATGCATAAGTCAAATCCTATTTTAAGTTCTCCAGGGACTCATTATTTAAAACAGTGCATTTCACTGCTTTTTTTTCAATTGATATAATCCTCCCATCAGTAACAATGTAATATTTTTGTGATACAAATAATCATAGTATAATTAATTTTCTAAATGCAAAAGTCTAGGTCATATATTTTCTAAAACAAGCCTCAACTGTGTTTGGATTAACACCAAAATGACTTTTTTTTTTCTTGGTCATAAACTTAAATCCTCACTTACTCTTTTATTTTTATTATTGGATGAAGGTAAATGCAATTACTAAAGGGGAAAGGAGACGGGATTATAAAAGACAAAGGCATAATCCTAGAATATTAGAAAAATGGAGGCCCAGGAGCTTTATATTAACAATGAGGAAAAAGAGAAAGCTTGTACTTTGGGAGAAAAGAGGTCACTTACCCAGGAAGCAGAGGAAGGCACATGGGCTGGTGGGCGAGGAGAAACTACACAAGCTTTAGGATCCGCAGAGGGTTGAAATAAAAGAGTGAAGACTATTTGAGAGTCAGGCTAGCTCTGGGCTGAACTGTCCATTTCTGAATATTGAAGGGAATCTTGAATTTGAGTTTTTCTCACATAGGATATATCTTTGCCTAGAAAACCACAGGTGATAGTGGCCCCAAAGAGGTGGACGGCCACATCTGCAGTTGTCTATGCCCAGAACAACTATGACACTCCTATGAAGTTCACCACATCAGAGTTGGCTCTTTGATGACAGTAAAGCAGGTTTTTTTGTTTCTCACTTTCTTTTTTTGTTTACTGCACATGCGCACTGAAGAATTGGTCAGAAGGGCCAAGCCTGTGGCGCACTTGGGTGCGGCACTGGGAGTGCGGCAGTGCTCCCGCTGCGGGTTCGGATCCTATATAGGGATGACCAGTGCGCTCACAGCGCTCACTGGCTGAGCGCGGTGCGGCCGGTCTCAAAAAGGACAAAAAAAAAAAAAATAGAATTGGTCAGAAGCAGCAGGACACACATTTCCTAGCCCCCACACCCAGGATGGCTCCTGTGCCCACCTGCAAAACCGGCTCCACCTCCATCCTGCCCAGGATAATGCAGGACTCAGCAGAGGGGAGAGGGACAGTATTCCCCTTGTGGACTGCTGCTCTCCCCTCTCCACAGTGCGAGCCCTGCATGGGCAGGACTGCTCCCTCTTTTCTCCACTACTACATATATGCCCAGCACCTAGCACAGTGCCTGGCACACAGTGGGCACTGAATAAGTATTTGTTCAAAAAGGAAAAAAAAAAAAAAAAATAGAATTGGTCAGAAGCAGCAGGACACACATTTCCTAGCCCCCACACCCAGGATGGCTCCTGTGCCCACCTGCAAAACCGGCTCCACCTCCATCCTGCCCAGGATAATGCAGGACTCAGCAGAGGGGAGAGGGACAGTATTCCCCTTGTGGACTGCTGCTCTCCCCTCTCCACAGTGCGAGCCCTGCATGGGCAGGACTGCTCCCTCTTTTCTCCACTACTACATATATGCCCAGCACCTAGCACAGTGCCTGGCACACAGTGGGCACTGAATAAGTATTTGTTGAATAAATAAATGAATCGGTTATGAGCCCACCATCTTGTTCTCTGGAAGGAATGGCAGGATTTAGGGAAGGAGGAGCAGGAAAATGGCAAGTACTGCACTGGGCTTTTTACATAAGAGATCTCATTGTTGAGAATTGACCTAAGCCACATAGGTTGTTCAACAGTCACTGGTTATTCTGGTAATTACTAGTCATCTCTGGCCATTGAGGTGAATAATAGCCACAAATTTCCTCCTCTACAGCTTCCCCCAACATACCACCTACTAAGGTGATATGTTCCAATGAAGGCATATCCTGAACCAACTTCTTAAAGTACTGACATTTATTAGCAGGCAGGGACAAAAACCGTCATACAGGCTGTTCTCGTAAACTTGAAAAAGCCCACTTTTTGTCTAGAAGCCTTCCGACCACATCTTGTATGAGAAGCTCACTCAGAGGCTTTCCCTGGCATTCCGGCTGGTGGATCGCCCATGTTTCCAATATGTCACGGGGAATAGAGCCCTCTGTGAACCAAGAGGCAAACACAAGACCAAACGGCTCAGGATGGAGATGCAGCTCTGAAGGATTCACCTACTCCTTCCTGCAAGGGCAGTAAGGCCTGCTGAAACTTTCTAGCCAATGACCTATCCTGAACAACACTGTCACCAATGGAAAAAAATTGTGTTACATCCTTTATACCAGTTAATGATCCCTTTGGTGTGTATTTTTTTAATAATACTGTATTCGAAATGCTTAAACTGCTGCCTCTGGAGTGTGGATTCCTGATTAATTTCTTTAAATACTAAGTAACTACCTCCCTTCTCTTACTCCTTCCCCCATTGCAGGAAAAAGTTAATTTACACATACACATAGGTTTATTCTGAGGTACTGTAGATTTCCACATGGACACATTCAATTCTCACAACCTTTCTTGAGTAAAGAAGAGCACATGCCTATAAAATACTCAGGATGTGCTCCGCCTTGTTCAAGGAGCTGTACACTTATTTAACCTTTGCAATGACTCCACTGTTATTATCCTGACTTTACAGACAAGGGGCTAAGCCCAGGGAAATGAAGTCACACATCCAAGGTCATTCTGCTAATACATGGTCAGGACCAAGACTCAAACCAGCTGTTGAGTTTCAGAGCCCACAGCCTAAACCACTATATGTTGCTACATTTCCTTCTAAAAGTAAGAATTTGGGGAATATTACAAGTGTTCAGAGTCTCCAGCACTTTATTTACTTATTTTTGTGTGTGTGTTGCTGCTCAGTAACAGGGATCCAACCCGGACTTGGTGTTATCAGCACCACACTCTAACCAACTGAGCTAACCGGCCAGCTCGCCCCCAGCAGTTCGTTATCCCTTTTATGCTTTGAACACAAGGGTCTAATGTTCAGAAGACAACATGTTAGCTGACAGTCATCATAGAAGTTTTAAGGCGCGGAGCGACATTTTGAGCAAACTCGTGCGTGGGTGCCAATTCAGGAATTAGAAAAATTTCCTGTAGGTCACATTATCTTTTTCATTCTAAATGGAAATTTTATTTTTCAGCCTCAGAGGATGAAATAACATTCTTACAATTCCCTTACCACATTTCAAAATAGCAAAATATCAAAACTTCAGTTTGGCTGAATTTAGTGACTAAAATGTTAATATTTGGTATATTTGGAAAGTATCAACTAACTCAGAGATAGCTTTCTACTCTTTCATGCTGAAATTAGCTACCAGGAAACATCACTAGGAGCCAAGTGACTCATCACTGTTGAGGAGATAAGAATGTGGGCTTTGGATTCATCAATTCAAGACTGGGTTGGAAACCCAGCTGTGTCACTAAATGTGCATCTTTGTGCAAGCTCCTTCACTTCTCTAAGCCTCAGTTCTTCATTTATGAAATTTGAGAAATGGGGATAATGTGTGCATTGCCCTCAACAGACTATAATATACAGCGATAATTATCAGAATGTTAATTATTTCAAAACCATTTGCATTTATTCAAGGCTCCTATGGACAAACAGCCACAACAGTCGCAAAAGAAAGGAAGATTTCCCTGACTTTTCAAATTTCCCTCCCCAGAAAGCTACACAGAGCCTGGTTTATAGTGTACACATTTTGAGAACTCCGCTTATTGGTACATGATCACTCAGCTGGGCTGGAAGCTGGTTTATGCCCCAAGCAAGCTCTATGTAACTTGCTTTATGTAACCAGACAGGAAAAGCCACAGTCAGATTGTTCTGTTTGGCTGGCCCTTCCATCTCATGTGAAGATGTCATTTTAAATAGCTAACAGGCTGCTTTGTGAATGTAAGAGGTAGACTTCTAGTTCAGGAGGCAGAACTAGAACCAGCAGGTGGGAGTTTACCAGTGATAGATATGAACTCTGTGGAAAAGGAAATGGTCATCTCTCTGTGACTAGAAGCATTCAAGGAAGCTTAGTGATTACCAGCCAAGATGGGTGGAGAGGATATTCTTTCTTTAGATGGAACATGGGGTTGAATAATAATGATAATAGTAATAATAGTGGCTTCTATTTATGAAAGCCATGTACCAGCATTGTGCTGGGTGCTTCACATATTTTAGTTCATTTAATCCCTACAAGAATCTTTCCAATTTTATAGTATTAATGATCCCTTTTACACATGACTATACCAAAGCTCAGAGAGGTTAAATAATTTACCAAATCTCACACAGCCGGAATAATCAACACTGTGGTTTGGATCCAGGACCCATGCTATTTTCCTCCCCAAATGATTCAGTTCCATGATTTTCAAACTTTTTTTTTTTTTTTGGTAACAGATTTCTTTTCTCAAATAAAATCTTACACTATGTGCAATTTATAAAATGTTAAAATCATACTGTATTAATATGCACTTATTTTATAATTTCAAATGTATAATATTTACTTGTTATAAAGCCATCCGTGAGAACAATGAAGCTGTTTATTGAAGATAAAAAATTGATATCTGAAGTTATGAATGACAGATATCATCTAATATCAGCCTCAGCATCTGAATTATATTTTTATTTTGTTTTTGTTCACAGTATTGCAAATGGTTCAGTGTTTTCACTGTCTTCTTTGATATCTCTGAATACTCTTCAGTTGGACTAATTCAGGAGCTGGAGAGAAGATCTGCAGGATATTTTGTTTGAAGTCTGAATTATGAACAATATCTTACAACCACATTCCTGCCTTATCATAATACAGAAGTCAGACTAGAAGTACCCAAAGCCTACAGAAACTGCTAAAACAATCTATGATATGATATTATCATCACATGGCAGTTACTTACCCAACAAAGTCTCCTTCTGAGAGGCAGTGGAACACGTTGGCTAGAAGCATAAGCTTTGGCCTGAAGCAGCTCCACCACTTACTAGCTGATTGACCCTAAGCAAAGTTCGTAACCTCTTTCAGCCTCAGTTTCCTAATTTGTAAAATGAGGATTGTTGTGAATAGTTACTTTGGGGTAGATAGAGGTAATCTCCAATAAATAGATCCAATAAGTACTACTCCAATAAGTAGTAATCTCCAACAGAAGTAGGTCTGTCCCACAACATCCTAGACATGGAAGTACGTTACAACGACCAAGTTCTGCCATATATAGAAGCATTTTTAAAATAGTCATTCAATCCAATTTTATGTAAGCTCAGTGAATTGCCAGCTCTCTGCCCTTTTAGGCACTTAGAAAGCACCTTGTGTGAAAGTTTCACTTCAGGCAGGGGTGGCAATAGTCCATTGGCAGGATTCACCTAAACTTCTAGTCATTCGGGTAACATAATCCTCCATTAAATTTCTTAAACCCAGAAGTAATTAGAATTCTAAACGCAGGTTACCATTTAAAGGGTATAGGCTATTGGGTGTAGCTAGCTAGGTTCTTACTTCCTATATATTCAAAGTCAGGAGTTTTGAATTTAAAATTTCTAGTCAATTCATTCCTTCTTGAACACTGTTCATTTCTCCAGTGAAATATCATTTCTACGTTCATAACGCAAATTAGAAAAACTTCAGGTGTTGATCAAAAATGAAGATGGTGGAGTTTGAGTTGTGGATTAGAATCTTTAAGATGCTAACTAACCCCCAGGCATGTATATTTTCATTTAAGGTACTGCTAATATTAACTACCAGCCTCTAGGATAGAGATAAAAGTTGACGCATACTACACTGAAGTTTTTCTTTTTTCTTCACTGAAGTATTTTCAAGTGAATTACAGATAATACAACAGGGATAAAAACACTCCCTACAGAAATGCTGGTGAGAATTAATAATAGCTAAAATATGTTGCATGCTTCCTATGTGCCAAGTACTGCACTCAGTAGTTCATATGCACATTTAACCATCATAAAAACATCATGAGGGAGAAAATATTATTAAATGACTTCTGATTAGATAATCAAATCATCAATATCTATCTAGTTAGAATTATTCGCAGTGCATGATCGGCAGGCCATAGATGGTAACTATTCTTATTTTATATGTCTGATGATTGTGTCGTGATAACAGGCTATCACCAGCAGCTGAACCTTATCTGACACTTGAGTGAATACCACACATTTAAGCTGATGTCAGGTGCTCACTTTTAAATTTAGGTGAATATGGGTTGGCCTGAATTCTATAAAGACTAGTTGAGACCATATTATTCAGTGACACATTTCTGTAAAATGGAAGTACATTCACAGGGATGGCACGTGTTCCATCTGAGGTTTACACAAATTGAATTAACCTACAGAACATACTGTGCTGATGGTCTCTAATGTGCTAAATTTGGCATATGGCACATTTGGCTGTATGCGTAATTTTTTAAAGTCTCAGGTTTTTTTCATGTTTACAAATATTTAAAAAATGATATTTGAATCAAACATTTATGGAGTCCTTGAAGCATTTTTCTCCATGAGGTCCCAGTTTGATGAGCGCTGGCCTAAATGACTAGCTGGCATCCAGGGTTTATCCCAGCATTAAGATTCTACTATTATTAAGAGCAAAAATCTAAGATCTGCAGCCTATGAACCAACCTTCCAATCAGTGAACAAAACGCCTTTATTTTAAATTCCAATCAATGTAGGGAGCATGACGAGTAAGATAAATCATTATGGTTGTCACATTTTTTTTCTCATTGAATAAACACGATTATTTGAAGTTTGCTAGTCATTATTTCTTTCTATCTTTTTTATGCTTTATGGTTCCCGGCTTTAAACATTAGGGCAATTTCATAAAGTTTTCCAATCTATACTTTTCAAGGAGTCATATGTTCCTCACTCACAAGACTAGCCGCAGTATCATGATGGGAAGGACAGGCTTTGCCACAGGGCTTCTCATTGCAGATCAGAAGCTTACAGGTTTGAGGCCAACACTTCAGTAGCCTCCTGATGGGCTGACTTGTCTTCTCTCTGTTTTTTTTCTGGAACTGGAAGTCATAATTCTTCCCTTCTTGAATCAGAGTGGGCCACTGGAGTAATTCACAGGAATGAGTGAAGCCAAGAAAAATAACTTCCTTCAGGGAAGTGTAGACATCAGTGTAAAATAAACCAAAAGGAGGGGAGGGAATAGCTTCAAAAAAAACCCCTCAGAATGTGTAGTTTCCCCAAAGCAGAAGCATATGACAACATTTTTAAAGGGTCTGGCCTTATAGCTAGGTCTCCAGAGGGAATTAAAAGCTAAAAGGCATGGATATCAGGACAGACTATGACTAGATACAGAAGACACAGACACAGAAAAATGCTGAAAGCAGCCAGCACATCCAAAAAGAAAAGCTAATTCAAAACAACAGATATAATTACTTAGATTAAAAGAGCAAGTGCCCTTCTTAAATTTTCAGAGGAAGGTTATAAAAATCACTTAATTAAAAATAAAGCATACCTTTTGATGTAAAGACACACAAACCCTGAAGCAAGGAAAGTTAATATAATTAATTTTTAGATCAAATTTTGAATGAAGGGAATATTTTGCATTTGTTTGTCAAACTTTCAAACATTAAGAAGCGATTAATGACTCCTAAATTCAAAGTCATTACCAAACTAATAAAGGCAAACATAGCCAAGATCCATGGTTAGTCAACCCAAAGATGGAAAAGACTGAATTAGCTAAATGAAGTCAGATGATGGATTAAAAAACAAAAGCAAAAAAAAAAACCTACCACTCTCATTAATGGGAAAATTAAGAAAACTGCTACCAACTCCTGTGACTTTCTGTCACCTCAGGCCATCTCTGCTCTCCCTCTTGTCTGTTGATTGTCTTACTTCGATTATAAGGCACTGAGGCAGGAACCATATCATAGCTCCAATCCATATTGGGCATTTTCTTGGCATTAAATGGAATATATTCTGCGGTTCATTAGTTCATTCATCCAGCAAATGATCATCACTAAGTGCATATTGAGAGCGAAGCATTGATTTGAGTTTGCTAATTACACAAAGATGAAAAGATATGACCCCTACCCTTCGAAGAGTTAACAGTCCAGTGAGAGATACATACATAAAAATAATTACAATATAATATGCATACATACATAACAATAATTACAATGCAGAGGACCTTTTTAAAAAGGTGCCATGGGAGTTGACGGGAAGGAAGCTGAAGGTTGCCTGGGGAGGCAGGAGGCTCCTGTGCAGGAGGTCGAGCTTCAGCTGAGAGGTAAGGGCTGAGAGGAGGTTGGCAGAGGTTTGTTGAGGATCAGGGGTGCTGGGAACTCACCAGAGCTCATTGGGTCATATAAACTCCTCAGTTCAACTTGCTAAACAATCATTTCTGAAGAAGTTTGAAGCAGGTGAGGGTCAGCTACTCCCCCAGAAGTAGCTACAAAGAAAACAAGCCTCAGGAAAAAATAAAATCTGCCAAATATATATTTATTGAAGAAATATTGTTGGGAAAATATAGGAAAATGGTCAGGGCCCCTCAGATGTTCAGAATCTTGCTGAGCATTTGATGTAAATAAGCACATGCACTCAGATGTTCCTTGGTTATCATCTAGTATAATTGTGCATGTGCACCCAGGTGTCCTGGGTTATGGACTTAAGTATTAAGAATGAGTGGCTCTGATCCATGGCATCAGTCAACCATAAATCCTCCTAAACCAGTGGTTGAACATGGGACCATTCAGCGATTTAGCTTCAAGTGCCATCCCTAGGAGTGCAAGCCTACTAATTCTGTGCATGATAGAGTGAAAAGTGTCCATGAAATATTTCAGCCAATCCACATTTCAATACCTTCACTCATGAAAGCCCATTATAAATATTCATCTTGCTATTTAAGAAGCTATCAGTTCACCAATGGAAAAAAAGTCAGATGTTCACTATGCTAATTGAACAACCTCAAGTGTCGATCAAGATCTAGCTAACAGAAACACTTGTTGTAGGCTCTCTAGAGCCGTACTGTCCAATATGGTAGCCACTAGTCATGTGTGGCTATTGAGCACTTCAGCTAAGCCAAATTGAGATGTTCTGTAAGTGTAAGACACACATGTGTTGGGCTAGGGCTCAGACCCTTCAAACCCATTGTACAGACTGGATTACAGACCCCTCATATGCCTACTGGGTCCCCAGATCCCTCACGTGTCCAGCACAGTCGCCAGACCCCTCACATACAGGTCCACAAGCTAGGTAATTGGGAAAGATCCTGGGAGCCATTGGTGGATGACAGGAGATCAGTCTTCAGCTTCCCTCAGCTTCCACAGCAGCAGCAGCAGCAGCTTGTAGCAACAGCCTCCAGCAGTAGTGGTGGCCTCCTGGAGCATCCCAGGGGGTCCTGACAGCAACAGCAGTAGTGGCCTCCCTGTGCCCTCCACCCCCACTCCAGGGGCATCCTGGGGGCCTGGGGAGGGGAGGACAGTGTGGAGGGGAGACACCTGTGGATCAGAGCCACTCATCCTTTATACTTAAGTCCAATAACCCAGGACACCTGGGTGTGAGTCAGACAACCCAGGAACACCTGGGTGCACGTGCCCAATTACATCAGACAATAATCAAGGAACACCTGGGCACATGTGCACAGTTATCAAATGCTCAGCAAGATTCCAAACCCCCCAGGGGATCCTGATCATTTACTTTCTATTTTCCCTACAACACTAGAATTCGAAGACTTAGTAAAAAGCAACAACAACAAAAAAGTAAAATATCTCATTGATAATTTATGCTGGTTACATGTTGAAATAATATTTTAAATATATCGGGTTAAACATATTACAAAAATTAATTTCAACTTTTTTTTAACTTTTCAATGTGGCTGCTAGCAAATTTAATATTAAATATGTGGCTTACATTATATTTCTATTGGGCTCTAGGGTCTAGAATATGGAATTCCAAATTAGAATGCTTACTGATCTTCCTTTGACTTTACTTTTCCAGTGAAAATGCCATTGGTCTTAAGTGTGGTTGCATATAGCTTAATCTAAGTAGCATGCCCATAACATTAAACTGTATATGATAAAGTATTTTAAAGCAAATCCATTAATTTACTTACTTATTGCCTAACAAGCCAGGTAATGTCTATACTGTCTTGGGAATTTATATTCTTTCTGGGGTAGACAGAAATAAAGAAATGAATAACAAAAAATCAGAAAAATCACAAGTGTGCACAGAGAGTAAAATGTGTTAAAGAGTGACTGGTCAGCTACTTTAAATTGGATAGTCAGGAAAGGGCTCTCTGAGGAGATGACATTGAAAGTGATATCTGAATGACACAGAGGAGTCAGACATGCAAAGATGGGGACGGTTGGGAGTGGGGGGCTGTTCTAGGCTGGGCTCAGATGTGGCAATGAGCTCAGCTTGAGGAGAAAGGGAATATGCACAAAGATGTTCAAGACTGTGGTATTCAATGAGATCTCCTCGGGAGAGCATGGAGGAGGCACAGGAGGAGGGGCCCAGCTGCACGTGCTGAAGGTCTTCTGTGTATAGAGGTCGAGTGGAGGAGATGTCCACAGAAGGGAAGAAGGACCAGGGAACTCATAGGAAAAGCTGTGAGAGTGTGGTGTCCCAGAGGCCAAGAGCTAACACTATCTTGAGAGGGGCAAGTAGTTGTGTTGCAATTGTATTGCTGAAGGGTTAGGTGAGAGGAGAGTGGTGCCTACTAAGATCAACCAAATGGGGTCCACTGGGCATTTAGCAAAAGCAGTCTCCATTGGGCATTGGGAATGGAATTCCAGCAGGAATAGGTTGAAGAGAGAATGGGAGGCAATGAGTGGAGTTACTAGTCACTAGTCAACCCTTTCAAGCAGTTTTTCTATGATGGGAGGGGACTGTGTTGAGTCCAAGAAACAACAGGGATGGCTGAATGCAGTCATATTGAGCGTGATATTACTGGTAGGGGGAGGGGGCAAAACTAGAGGGACAAGGTCACAATACAAATAGCATCTTGTGCTATACTAGACGGGAGGGACAGTACCGAAGGGTACTGAGCGGATGAGCACAGGGATCAGAGATGAGAAGAAACGGGATGATGAGGAAGACAATAGGGGGTTTTGATTTTGAGGCAGGAGTCGTCCTTGTATATTCCCCCCATCATGCATTCTACAGACCTCATGGAAAGTTCTCATAGAGGGTTATTAGGAAGAGCTAACAGTGCAGTCGTCCTTAGTAGAAGCAGGCCAATTCACCAAAAGCTAATGTACTCAAAGTGAATTCACATTAAAATTCACTTTTCCAAATTGTTGGGGACCTGTAGCCCCACACCCCTTCTTGTGTGACCAGGCCCACGTGACAATCTGCTTGTGCCAGATGTCTGTGCTTACGGGATATCCGCCTCATAATCTGTTTGTGCCTGGAACGCTGTGCTCCTGGCTATGCAAGTCTACTCAAGAGTGACCTCTTATCTCCTTTCAAGTTTCTGCTTTCTTGTAAAGATTGGGGGCTTCTTTGCATCAGAGATTTTCTGACTTTGTTTCTTCTCAAGATCTTATCGTATTCCTGCATTCCTAACTCCTTACAATATGCCTGCTTTTTCCTATATAAGATGTAACCTAAGAATCAATAAACGAGACTTGATCAGAATACTGTCTTGTCTCCCATCTCTCGCGTCTCTTGCTTCCATCCCATTCCCACTCCCCACTCCAGGGTCTGCGTTGAATATCCCACGGGTCGGGACACCAAATTACCAATTCTCTTAATTCACCAAATTTTTCAATCAACCAAAAAGCTATTTTTGTGGATTCCACTGAAAGCTAATGTGCTGAAAGCCAAATTGCTAAAACCAAATCACTGATGGCCCACTCACCAAATTATCAATTCATCAACAACTCTGTTATGAAATTATTAATAAACGGTAAAATGAACAAAGGATATGAACGGTGGTTCACCGAAGGGAAAGCCCTAATGGCTAAAAAGCATACAAAGAGATGTTCAAACTCAATAATAATCCAAAGAATGCAAATTTTAAAAACTCTGAGATTGGACTTTACATTCATCAGGATGGCAAATACTATACAGAAAGATAA
Organism: Galeopterus variegatus; assembly: GCF_000696425.1. Taxonomy (NCBI): domain Eukaryota; kingdom Metazoa; phylum Chordata; class Mammalia; order Dermoptera; family Cynocephalidae; genus Galeopterus; species Galeopterus variegatus. Next base: position 296,725 of record NW_007727934.1, on the reverse strand, counting down.
TACCAAAAACTGGCAAGTTTATCACTAGGGGATGGATAGTAAAATGGGCTGGATGCATCCTGTGGAATACCAGGTAACAGTCCAGCACAATGAACTAAATGTACAAACATCAACATGTATAAAAAACATAGGGTAAGAAACAGGAGATTTACAGCACAATTTTATGTATATAAGTTTAAAACAAATGTACACATAACACTCCTGAAAGGGTACACTCATTTTAAGGACATATAGTAAACACTTTAAAGCAAGTCTCCACAAAGACAGGGAATGGGAATGGAAATTAGAGATGACAGGTGAATATATAAAATAAAATACCAGAGGGATGTTGCACGGACCAATAATAACAATATTTTATGAAGTAAGAAGAATGATAAACTAAATTGTCTATACTGTAAGGACCAAAATAAAACTAAATACAATTAATTTTCAAAATGTAACAGCACATTATTTTATATGAAATGGTTTTAAATGCCTTGAAGGACTGTCTGCTCACTGTTCAATTTGGATTTTAGATTAGGGTTTAACTTTTCCACATCTGGTTCACGCCAGCTGTTTTGCATCAGAGCTGTCAGTCCAACTCAACTGAATTTCAATTTTGTGTGTGACTCACATTTCAGACACTAATCCTTTCTCAAGTGCTTGAAATAAAGACAAAATATTTATTTGAACTAGCTGATTAACAAATCTGTGAACTAAGATATACACAAAAGGCAATGAACTGGAATGAAATGTATCGGAAGAGAGAAACCTACTCTACCGTTCATAAGTCCTTGTCATCCAAAATACGTGCATTCTAATTTGAAATAACAGGGAAATTCTCATTTCCCAAAGTTATTGACCCAAAATATAGAAAAATCTGGAATATACTAAACTTTGGTCACAGAAAAACAGTTAGACTAAACTAAAACTAAATTAAAACTAAAACTAAACCAAAGTTAAACTTCAAACTCATCAACTAATAGTTCATGGAAATCCTTAAAATCTACTAAATAATTCATCCAAAACAAATTAATGAAAACATTATGAACAGTTAAAAGAAACATTGATAAACAAGGCAAATTTACTGGAATATCTGGCTGATCATTTGGAGAACTGATCTTTTGTGAATTGACTCGCGGTGTAAGGGACTAATCATTTCCTCTGCCCACCTCAAGCTTGCCTTTGACACCTGTCAAAACTATGGGCACTTGGATCAAAACGCTGGGGGCATGGGGGAGAGGTAATGAGATTGGCCCCAAATCTGTTCATCTTCAAGGACAGCCCTGACTACCAAGTGGCAGAATTTCTATACATCCCCATCTCCCTGAACCTGTTTATAGGAAACCAAGTGGAAAAAATTAACCTTGGGCTGAATCCAGTCCACTTGCAGCTGCAGCCCAAGTGGTCTTTATAAAGCGTACGTTTGATCATGCCATTCCCCAGCTTAAAACATTTGAAGGATTCAGGATCAAGTTCCAACAGCATCTCATCTCGTGGTTTATAAGGCCCTTCAGAATCAATCTTCCTTTCTGACCTCAGCTGAATCCCATTCGTCCTCCCCACCCTCTTGTTCTCTATGCTCCAGCTATACATATACAGTGCTCTTAGTATTTTCAAGGCTTTCCATGGTCACTGAGATTTTCCTTATCCATGCTGTTTTCTCTTTTCCTATACCTCCCATCCCCAGGTGCCTGCCTAGCTAACCTCCCACTCCCAAATAGCTAGCTGACCTTTATGGTTCCCATTAGACATGACTTCCTCCAGGAAGTTAAAAATTAAGAAAGTTGCTACCAGGCCGGCCCGGTGGCGCACTGGATAGTGCGCCGCTTGGGAAGCGCAGCGGCGCTCCCACCGAGGGTTCGGATCCCACATACAGACCGTTCCCGCTCACTGGCTGAGCGAGGCGCGGGAGCAACACCGAGGGCTGCAATCCCGTTGCCGGTCCCCGGTCCGGTACGGGGGCAACACTGAGGGTTGCGATCCGTTGCAGGACACGGAAAAAGACAAAAAAAAAAAAAAAAAAAAAAAAAGAAAGTTGCTACCAATACTGCAGTATTAGGACACAATTACCTGTGGGTCTCTCACATTTATGCACATCTCACAAACAGATGTACTCACTGCCCTTTGTTGTAGACTAGCTTTGCAAGAATGTCTGGATAGCAAACAGCTTTAATACATAGAGATGGTGTTTCCCTCTGGAGTGAAGGGCAAGTTGGCTTCTAGCCTTAGAAGTTAGAGATAATGTCTCCCTTCCTCCAGGACAAAGGGCAGGTATGCTTAATGCCCATTATAAAATATGGGTTTCCTAAGCTCAGAATTTCTCTCCTGTAAGGCAATCCACTATGTATGTGTGCAGCAATCTGGCCCTATCCATGTTGCCCCTATAGGATTTGGAAGAAAAGGGAACTGACATAGATATGCTGTTTATGCCACTTGCTGTGCAATGAGTAAAAATGTCCTTTGTCTCTGATCCATTGTTTCATTAGATGATTTTCTTATTCAATTGTTTCTTCTAAAGTTATTAGTGTTGGGGCAGGGCCCACAGACCCTTCAAACCCGTTGTACAGACTGGGTCACAGACCCCTCACATGCCAGGCTGGATAACCAGACCCCTCATGTGCCAGGCTGGGTCATCAGACCCTTTATGTGCCAGGCTGGGTCACAGACTCCTCATATGCCTGCTGTGTCACAGACCCCTCACATGCAGGTCACGAGCTAGGTAATTGGGAAAGATCTCAGGAGCTGTTGACAGAGTTAACAGGATCATTCCAACGCAAGCTCAGAGCTCAGCTTCCTCAGCAGCAGCAGTGGTGGCCTCCCACTTAAATCATTTGAAAGACTTAAACCATTTGTTGCCCTGGCAGCAACAGCTTGTAGCTACAGCCTCCAGCAGCAGTAACAGCCTCTCTGTGACACCCCCACAGGGGGCATCTCAGGGGCGGGATCACTGTTGATCAGAGTCCTTCGTCCTTTATACTTAAGTCCTATAAACCAGGAACACCTGGGCATACATGCACAATTACATTAGACAATAACCAAGGAACACCTGGGCTCACATGCATATTTACATCAAATGCTTGGCAAGATTTTGAACATCTGCAGGACCCTGACCATTTACCTATATTTTCCCTACAATTAGCTATAATTCCCTTATAAATAACTTTTCCTTGTCAACTATTTGGTTGCCCTGAAACAAGGTTTATAAAAAAAAAAAAAAAAAAAAAAAATGGCTTATAGCAGAGGTTTATAGCAGAATAAATGGTTGATTCTGTTCTTTTATTTTGATAGCAATAATTTGCTGCCATAGGGAGTTACCAAAGAAATCTGTTTTTGATTGCTTCCGATGAGTTCATAATTTTTATACATTTAATGTTTTCAATCCATGGTAGTTATTATTCCTTTTGATGCTCAACTTGCCCTTCTTAGGCCAATGTAAGCCCCTTCAAGATGAATCCAGTGCTTTGTCATGAGATTTTGTCAGTCTTAGATTGTTTCCTTGCTTTGAGCACAATAAGGTAGTCCAGGTTCATCTTACAAACTTCTTGCCCCAGATCTGAAATCAGTCATTTCTCTAAAGAGCTTCGACTCCTTTTAAAGGAGAACTGGTATTTAGAGGTTGCAATCTAAGAGCTAGAGGTGTTCATTACTACTGGGTCATCATTAATTCCAGGCTTTTCAGAGGGCAGAGGTAATAGATATAACAAATCATGAGTTCATGCTGGTATTTACAAAGATTACATAACTTCTCTGATTTTACCCTTTTTCTTAATTTTGAAAACCTTTGTTCCTAACCACATTAACATGATTACTTATTCATTTATCTTATACTACACTATACTTATAGTATAGGTATACTATAATGGCTTCAAAATAACAATACCCCAATAAAACACTAAGCCAACTGAATGTAGTTAAATATTTCTTTGGGGTTATTATTGGTCTTTAGAATATATCTCAGTAGGGATATGTAGTCAAAATGTAGATTTTTAAATCACTTACTAGGGTAACCAAATGTCCTGGTTTGCCCATGACTGAGGGGTTTCCCCAGATCAATGCTAAAAGCTGGACAGTCCCAGGCAACCCTGGAGGGTTGGTCACCCTATTTAAAGTAATTCTCTACTCTGTGTCATTAGCCACCAACTTGAAATAGAGTTAGATTAATTTGTTTCAGGTACTTTTTGATGTTCTAGAAATTTCTTTAAGTATTTTTTAAAATCTAAAACATTTACATTGTTTCAAAGCCAGAACCATATGATAAGGCACAGAGAAGTCTAGTTTCCATCTCTGTCTCCTCCATCTTATTCACTCTCTCCTCCTAGAGGAATTATTTTCCTTTGTTCTTTGTTTTCCCATTGTTTCTTTTCATATGAGCAAATGCACACATATAATGATATCTGCCTTTCTTACACAAAAGATAACATTCTGTAAACACTATTTTCTTTTTGGTGGCTGGCTGGTATGGGGATCTGAACCCCTGACCTTGGTGTTATAACACCATGCTCTAACCAACTGAGATAAATGGCCAGCCCTATAAACACTATTTTCATATACTGCTGTTTTTTTAAGGGTTCACAGATTGGCATAAATAATCACACCTGTCATCTTCAGAACGGCCCTACACCTAAGACTCTACAATTGGGGAAACAATCCAACAAGCCAGGGACAGAATGACATGAATGAGCCAGCTTAACTCGGATAAAAAATTCCAAATTTTCTCTCCACACAATACCCCTACCATCACCTACTAAACCCTACAAAATTTTTGAAAACTGTTGCTGAGCTCAGACCCAGGGCATTTCGAGATTTAATATAATGGTCAGACTCAGATGGTAAGAGGAATAGCTCTCAGCCCCCAGCTGCTGAAGAGGGCTGATGGCTGGTGGGAGGGCAGCAGTAAGGGCCCTGGCTTCAGTGTTGCAGTACCTGTGCGCAAAGTGAAATGCACATGGGCTACTCAGGCCTCCAGTGTGACAGGGCACAAGGAAGGAGTCAGAGCATTGTGCGCTGCTTGGTGGCTGGGTGAGATTCTGCATGGGAGCTCTTCATACTGTGTGTGCTCAGTAACATCACAGGAGAAAGATTTTAGGGACTGGAGGAGGAGTCGTTTATGAGATCCAGTGACTTCCTTGAGTGTAAGAGAGGAATGGTCTCCTATTGGCTTACCTACTGGCAAATTGATCCCAGCAGCCTACAGACTGAACACACAGCCCTGTTCTAGACAGGGCTGCCGTGATTTGTAGGCCAAATTGGTGGCTGTCTACCTGCTGTAATTTAGGGACAGCCACAAGATCCCACTGTCTTTTCATGCTTCCTTCCTTTCAGGGCTTGCTCCCTTCCCCTTCCTTCTGTTTGAGGAGGACACATTCTCCTGAGCTCTTTTTGACAACAAAGGGAGATCATCATGTCTTGAAGATTGCCCTTTAAATGCACTTTTACTAGTAGGGAGAAGGAGGTAGAGAAGCTCTAGCCAAATCCAGTAGAAAATTCAGATTTGTGTGTGGAGGTAGAAAGGAAAAGCGGTTAGAGAAAGTCCCTGGAGACTGACTGCATGGGTCTGAAACCTGGCTCTACTATCCTCTATAAGGATCTTGGGCATATTACTCATCTTTTCTGTGCCTCACTTTCTCATTGAAATACAGAGAAAACTGGGGTTTTACCTGTTTTATAAAGTTGTTATGAGCTTGTAGTGGGTTAAACTGCAGCTCCCCAAAGAAATGTTCACCGGGAATCTCAGAATATGACCTTATTTGGAATAAAGGTCTTTGCCCCTATAATTAAGTTAGGGATCTTGAGATGGGATCATCCTGGATTTAGGTCAGACCCTAAATACAATGACTAGTGTTCTCATAAGAGGGAGTAGAGGATGATTTGAGACTCAGAGACACAGTCAGGATCCATGTGAAGACAGAGGCAGAGTGATACATCTATATGCCAAGGAACACCAAGGATTGGCAGCAACCACCGAGATAAGAGAATGGCATAGAACGAATTCTCCCTGAGAGCCTCCAAAAGGAAATGGCCATTCTGAAACCTTGATTTCAAATTACTGGCCTCCAGAAGTGCACAAGAATAAATTTCTGTTGTTCTAAGCCACCAAGTGTATGGAAATTTGTTATGACAGCCCTAGGAAGCTAATACACAGCCTTAAAAACAACAAACCCTGCAAAGCATGCACATAATAAGAGCTCGATAACACTACCGTGAATTACTTAACTCAGAACAAAGAGAGTCTGGCTAAGAAGAGATCGTATCAGCTGGATGACGGCAGCAGGAGAAAAGCAAGAACGAGGAAGGGAAGACAAACTTCCCCAAGTTTTCTAGTTTGCATAAGATTAGCTACTGCTGCTCAGGTATGCAAAGAAGAATACAACCTGACTCTTACTTTCAAAGAGCTTAGTATCTAATGGACAAAAAAACTAATAAACAGAAAATCTCACTAAAGTATGGCTATCTATCATCCATGTACTGATGATTTTCAAATGTGTATCTCTAGTTTAGATTTGTTGATTAACTTTAGACTTACGGAATCATATAAAGCTTTGTTCCAGCTTCCATCCTTGCATTTCTAACTGGTAAACCTGTAAATTACTCAACATCCACCAATTCCAGGTTTTTCCAGTGTGAAATAAACTGAGGACTATCTACTTCTCAGGTTTTTAAATGAGGACACATATTTAAGGCATCCAGGTTGGTGCTTGACACATGGAAGTGTTCAGAAATGTTAGTTCCCTTGCCTCCACATATCCAAAGTCTTACAGGATACCCAACAGGAATTTCAACCTTAACATGCCCCTGAGTGGCCTCATTTAAGCTGTTATCTCTTCAAAACCTGCCCTCCAGGCCGGCCCGTGGCTCACTTGGTAGAGTGCGGTGCTGATAACACCAAGGCCACGGGTTCGGATCCTATATAGGGATGGCCGGTTTGCTCGCTGGCTGAGCATGGTGCCGACAACACCAAGTCAAGGGTTAAGATCCCCTTACCGGTCATCTTTTAAAAAAAAAAACCTGCCCTCCCCCTTAATTTCCTGATCCAGTTAATGGCATTACCCCCCTACTCAGTCACCCAAGTCCAAACCTAGAAATTATCCTAAATGCCTCCCTTTTCTTAGCCCTTGCATCTAGAAAAATCACAAGATCCTGTTGATTTTACCTTCCAAAGAGTTCTCAAATCCATCACTTTCTTGACAGCTTTCTGCCACTGCCTTTGTTTGGGCAGGTATCGTTTCTCGTTTGAATTGTTGCAATGTTCTTCCAGCAGTTTCCCTGTTCTTTCCTATCAGCCATGCCCCAGCCCCCAGCCCCCAGCTCTCTGCCCTTTCTCTGCACTACCACCAGAGCTATAAGCTTCAGATCCGATCTTGCTATTCTGCTGCTTCAAATCTTCCAATTATTCCTGATACCCTAGATGGATCAGAGGTCAGCACCAGCCCGCACTCTTGAGTACACAGGAGACCCAGGAGTCTTAAAAGCTGATGTGCTAAATCCCAGACACCCACATCCCCCATGAGACAGAATATAAGGGACAAGAGGTAAAATATGGCAGCCAGGCTAAGGTCTCCCTGTTGCACCTGTCTTCTGCCTGCAGGACTGGGTCGGTAATTAATTGTAAGGAATGGTGCTGTGGGAGAATTCAGGGAAGATTATCCTCTACTCTCTGAATCTGGAACTAAGAGCCACAGAGTCAGGCTTAAATAAAATGAGCAGGGGAGTTTTCCAAAGTTAGAAGCCTGTTGTGATGTTCCCAATTTTCTGAGGTCTCAAGCACATACGAGTCATCAGTTATAACAGCTGTACATGCAATGGAAGTAAGAAAATACCTCCTCATCTGCCATCTTCCACCTTTCTTGAGTCATATACTCCAGCTATAATTCTTGTGGTTTTCCAAACATGCCACACTGTTTAATGCCTCAGGCCTTTGCTATTCCATATTTATTTTTTAAATTTGTGATTGTTTGTCTTTCCCTATTAGAATGTAAGCTCCAGGGCCGGCCCGGTGGCGCACTCGGTAGAGTGCGGCTCTTGGGAGCGCGGTGGCGCTCCTGCCGAGGGTTCGGATCCCATATAGAGACCGGTCCGCTCACTGGTTGAGCGCGGTGCGGGCGTGACACCCAGGGTTGCGATCCCGTTACCAGTCACGAGAAAAGACAAAAAGGAAAAAAAAAAAAAAAGCAGTTGGGGCCGCCCCGTGGCGCACTCGGGAGAGTGCGGCGCTTGGGTGCACAGCGGTGCTCCCGCCGCGGGTTCGGATCCTATATAGGGATGGCCGGTGCGCTCACTGGCTGAGCGCAGTGTGGGCAACACCAAGCCAAGGATTGCGATCCTCATACCGGTCACAAAAAAAAAGACAAAAAAAAAGAATGTAAGCTCCAGTGAAAACAGGCCTAGAACAGTGTCTGGTACATAGTAGGTGCTTGCTAAACATGCACTGAAAGAATGACGCTCTTCCTTTTGTCTGGAACAAACTTTTCCCTTGTCTGCCTGGGGAACTCCCATTTACTCTTCAAGACTCAGCTTCTACATTGCCTCTGACAAATTTCAGATCTTTCCTCACCTTCACCTCTCCCAATTCACTCTCTCTTGTGAACCCTTTGAATTTCTTCAACAGTCCTGTATGATTGTACTTGTCCTGCCATTTATAATGGTGTCTTTATAATGGCTTTATAAAGGTGTCTCATAGAAGACCAGGCATCAGAGAGGACAGGGGCCAAATCTTGCTGACTGAGGGACCCCAATTCCTGGCACATGGTCTTAACACAGGGACAGCCATTGAGCATTGTTCGTAACAGATGTTTCAGAAAAAAGGGGGAGTACCCCATTGGCGCGGGTATAGGGAGATGGGGTCAGAGAAGGATTATAAAAGGTAACGCTGGCAGAAAAAAGATTGGAGAAGAATCTTCAAGGAGGACAAAAGGACATTCCAAGAAAGAGAAGGACATTCCAAGATCTGCCCTAGGAAGTCCTTTGATGAAAGTGTTACTAATGACTGCTGGGTTGTCCAATCTGAGTCCAAAAGAAGAGGGTTTAAGGGTGATAGCAACACCTAAGGAGCCCTCTGTGTTCTCTGCTGGAAGCCAATAGCAGTCCCCAGCAGTCCCCTTTTCAAAGCCTGGGTCACGAGGATGGAACAAAAACATGCAAATTGCTATTGCAGTGGCAGTTTTGCCTGCAAGCAATTCTGAGCCCACACAATAGAAGTTTTCAAATAGATGGTTTCGAGTATCCACAGTGTAATGAGATCAAGACTCGGGACCGCCAGCGTGTAGCAGAATAGGAAAAATACCATTTATGGCAGTCTCATGAATCCTATTTGCATAAACTTATGAATCTGAAAGCACACATTCTCTATGTAGTGAAAATCAAAAAGACTTCCCCCAGTTTTTGTTTTCTCTGGATGGTTGCAGCCTATCAGGTGAGCAAGCCTTTGTGATGAGAGATTTCCCTAAAGCTGAAGGAGGCTACCTATAATGGATTCCTAAATATATGAAGGTATTCATTCAGCCATTTCCTTTACTGGTATGTTGCAGGAGATAAAGCCTTTCCACTTAAACCATTTTACAGCCCTTAGATACCAGCACACCCACTGAGGGACCCTCCATATCCACATACCCAGGCACAACACAAGTACGTACAACACGCACCCAGTAGTTCTGGGGCAAACACACATCTGCAGAGGCCCATCCTGCTGCTGCAAATTTTCTAAAGCATGCATCCTCCCTGGCTGATCTTTAAGCTCACAAAGCCACAACCCTCAGTTTCATTTTAAGAGAAAACACTCCCCCAACAAGGTCAGGAGAACTTTTTTCATAGGTAAATTGAGGGAGTTGAATAATTTAAAGTTTTAAGTCCCTTTTAACATTTTAGAATGCTCAAGTTCCTTCTATCCCCTCCCTCTACACTTCCTAACCTCACAACATGGCATCACAGTTAGCTAACAGTAGGTGTGGGATTTATTGTGTGCCTTTCCGTGCCTTGAGGAGCACGAGCTTTCCTGCTAGTGCCTTCCAAGCTTTGGTTTCATTGGTACCAGTTGCCACTGCATTTGGAAGTTGAATAAACATGAATTGATCAAAATCTTGCTTTGAACACTTTGGATAATGCCTTTCATGAGTATTGCAGGAGGCACCATGTCATCCAAACCTCTCGATCTGACTGACCAATGGGGAGGACTATAGGCATCCCAGGTGGGGCAACATTTCTGGACATCAGGGGCAGTTAGAACCACAGCAACCTGCATGGCTCTGGCAGAGGGGTGAGAGGAATGAGTGTGGATCAGGACTTGCAGAAGGCAAGAGGGCTTGCAGAGAGCCGAGGATGGAGCCAGGGAAGGTGGTATTAGAGCAGAGCAGAGCATCAAGACCTGAACATGAGCTCCTCCTGTTCCAGGGGTGCAAATGCTCCCTTCCCTGGAATGGCAGCGTGGATTAAACATCCCAACCCAGCAGGGGCCAGCGGAGGGTTTGCATATTCCAAAGCCTACTAAGGACAGTGGCATAATTGTGTGAGATGGTGTATCTCAGTGTTGGGAAGAAAGCAGGGAGTAAAGAGAGCAGGGACCTGTCTCCAGCCAATTGTGGGCTCTAATGCATAGGGACTTGGCATTGTGAAGTCTGTAATTTTATGTGAAACTCGCACATTTGAAATATTAGCAAATACAAATTGAAAATATCATGCATTCCAAACAAAACACCTTGGCAGGCCAGATTTGGCCCTTCAGCAGGATTTGTGCCCAAGGCCAGAGTAAGTGAAAACACTTCACCAGTGGAGGGACATGAGAGCCCGGCCTGAAGAAAGGACATAGGGACCCTAAGATAATCTGTGAAACAAAGACAGGTCATAAACGCGGAATACTTCAAATGGAGGAGGAGTGAGAATATTTGGAATAATGGGAAGACTTGGTTCCGTCAAGGAAATTGTATGGTCAGGGTCCAGGGACATATGTCCCAGGTTATACATGCCTGTGGTGGACACCAGTACACCATGAGCCACCCAGGAGAACAAAAAAACCTCCCTTCATCAGGAATACCCAAAACTTAAGAGAAATTGCTTCTAGTTTATACCAGAAGAAGGAAATGGGGTCAGAAAAAGGGTGAGAATAAATCAAAATACTAGGTTACAGAAGGAGCTAGCCCACCTGTTTCAGGACTGCAAGAAACCGAGCAATGCTTTCAGGATGCCAGACTGAAGAACGCGAGCCTGTTTAGCCACGACTTGATTACGTGCAATTCATGCTCTGAGATTTGTCTTGCTGCAGTTAAAATCTTGTCATTTAAATAGCGGGCTGATGATGGCGTATTATCATGAATGGCGAAGGTACATTACAAATGAAGTGGGACTGGGGAATCAATGTTTTCTGAGCACCAGCTACACGCCAGGCCCTGTGTGGGTGTTTTGGGTGTGATGGCTGCTTTTGCTACTCACAGCATCCTTATGAAAAGGTCCTTCTTTTCATTCCCACTTTGCAAATGAGGAAATTGAGTCACAGAGTGGTAACATGACCTAATGTCAGAATGCTAATAAGTGGAAGAACTGAAATTTAACTCCATTCAGTATAAAGATAACAGCAATAAACACTTCTAACCTCCTCCCAGGGAGCTTTGTGTGACCTCTGAGCTGTGACTTTCCATTATTAACTCCAGCCTGTCTTTAGAGGGTTGTGAAGATTAAATGAGATAGTGCACATAAGCACTTAACACACTGACCTGCCCAATCAATGCGAGTAACACTTGTTATTGTTACTAACAGTAGTAACCGGATCTGACATTCAGAATGCTCTGGTGACTGTCAGAGTGACAGACGGAAGGAGGGACAGGGACAAATTGCAATGGACGGTGAGGTGAACTGTGAGGTGACTGGGAAATAAACAAGAAGAGGCAGTAAGTATAGACTACTCTTTGAAAAGTTTGGTGTTTGCAGTTTGTTTGTAAGAAAGCTGATTTACTATAACTGCATTGTGTCCCCCCGCAAATCCATATGTTGAAGCCCTTACCCCCAATGTGATGGTGTTATGAGTTGGTGCCTTTGGGAGGTGATTAGGTGATGAGGGTGGAGCTCTCGGGATGGGAGTAGTGCCCCTATAAGAAGAGACACAAGAGAGCTTGAGCTCGTCCCCCCACCCCATGTGAGGACAGAGCGAGAAGGTAGCTGTCTGAATGCTAGAGAGTGAATCTGCTTGTACCTTGATCTTGAATCTCTCAGCCACCAGAACTGTAAGAAATAAATGTCTGCTGTTTAAGCCACCCAGTCTATGATATTTATACATATATCTGTCTATCTTAGCAGCTCGAGCTAAGACAATGCCCATAAGTAGACTAGGAGAGGCTAACGGTGTGAATGGAAAGGGATTGTTGGTGAATGAAGATCAGCCCCCACTTCATGGCCAGGATGGAATCAGGAGCCCAGTGAGAAATTCAGCCCTGGAAAGGGGAAAGAACACCTCTTCCCCTGAAACAGGGAGAAGAAGAGAAGAATGGGTGGAAGGCACTGGTCTATTTTTATGTAGAAGGAAGAAAATTGAGAGACTCTAAGTTAAACCTAACCCCAATGAATGAAAGCAGAGAAAATGTCCTGCTGACAATAAAGAGAGGAGAGGCACTGCTGTGGTGGAGGAGACTAGGAAATGCGGGGTGTGGCTTCTGTGGGGATTAAGACAGTGACAAGCAGACAGCCGTGACTTCTCTCCCACTGCCCTCCATAAATACATGCATATGGACTACATGCTTGTCCAGCCTTATGCCCAATTTGGGATTGGAAAAAAATAGCCCTAACAACCAGGGCTGTAAATAGTGTATAAAAGAAGTGATGAACAACCTGAAACAGAACTGAGGTTAGATTGCATGAATGTATATTAAATTCTATCGGCAGACCTCGGTGACTCTAGTTGCACAGAACTGTCCAGAGAAGCATACCAGGGAAGGCTTGGCAAGTGGGCCATGGTGGAAGGCCAAGGGATTTTAGGATTCTATTGCAAAGATGAGAAGGCAGGTGCAGGATGGAAGCATCTCTTCTCCTGTCCTGATCCAATGCAAACAAAGCTTAACTTACACCCTAGATTTTTCAAAATGTATTCCACAGAACATTAGTTCCCCATGATCAAATAAACTTCAGAAGCACTGCATACTATATTCTCCACTGAGGATTTATATTTCAAATCAGCAAATTAAAGACCTGAGAAGTTGTGCAGTAAAGAAACTTTGCATCAAATAATTTAGAAAATGCAGTTTAATATAACAGCTCTTCGAAAAAACATTACAGGTAGATGGAAGGTCTACTTTAACAAGGACCTAGGTGGTGTTGAATCTGCAAGGGGCCTGCATGAGAAATAACAGATGGTCCCTGAATGCCTGCTGTGAAGAGTAAGGCCAGTTAACTGCAGGACTTTCATTTTACTGAGTGCAGTGTGCAAATCTGTGACCAAGATGGAAATTTTCTGCACAATGAAGAAGCAGCTGGATGTAAATGAGGAAAAGACAGAGAAAGAGAACTTCAGTGTGGGTCAGGTAAAGGGAGTCTTGGAAAAGAGGTATATCAAATGAAGATATGTACAATATCATGCTGTGGGGGAAAATGAATGCTTCTACCTCATTTTTCCCAAGAAAACTTCAATGAAGACTGGAAAAAAATTAAAAAATGGCTGCATGTAATTGAAATTTCTTATGGTAAATGGTGATGGGGTTGAATGCCACTAGGTATGGAGTTGAGATGATATCAGTGTGTGAAGATGGGATGGGATGGAATGTCTGTCCAACTGGGTTATATCTGTTCAACCTAGCATTTCCCAGTTACTTGTCCAAGAACCCACTTTCTTTTCTTATAACTCCTATCAACATCACAGAACTAGTATTTCTCAGAAGCAAATTTGGGAACACCCTGGTCTTACTCATTCCCTCTTCACATAATCTGACTAAAGTGGGGAACTTGAGAAACATCTAAATTTGACTTCTGGAAGAAATATTCAAAGATATTCAAAATACCTAACAACACATTTAGCATGTGTACCAGTACATAGAGTGGATAATTGTCAACCTGGAGCCAAGTTCAAGCTGAACATCAGCCCTGCAAAGTCTTGCTCTCTTTGTGGGCTATGTTCAATGCTGACACTGGAATTTGGAATCATCTCTTAATGGAACTGGAAGGGACCTTGGACACCTTATTCTTCTATTCCCTCTTTGTACAGAAGAAGAAATGAATGGCTAGTTGGTGGCACAATCTCCAACCTACTAATCGTGGGGCACGCCAGCAGTCACTCTGTGAAATGCAGTGAATAAATCATGGCTAGATACCCAAGACAAATGATCAAATCCTGCCCTCTTCCTCCTTGTTTTGGGTGTACAGATGTGCCTAAACACTACGCTTAGAAACAAGGCTGCAGCACTTGGGCATTGCTTGGGTGTGGATGAAGGAACTCTTTGGACCTGTATTAGGATAGGATAGGAGTAATATAGAGAGTCAAACAGGTTATGACTCAACAAAGCAGAAGCTTATTTCTTGCTCACATGATAGTCCAGCATGGTTCCAGGTCTTAGAAGTGGGAGGCAAGGGACTCAAGTTATTCAGGTGACTGATGGCACTTCTGCCACCTTCAGCACATAGCTTCCAAGGCTGCTCAAAGGATCTCTATCCCAGTTAGTGGGATGGAGAAAGACACGTGGAAGGTTACAAACTTCACTGGATGTATCACACATCACTTCTTCTCTCCCATTGGCTAGAACTCAGTTACGTGGCCACAAGAGAGGATGGGAAATGTAGCTCAGTTTTTTCCCAGGGAAGAAGAAGAAACACATTTTGGTGAACAGCTAGCAGCTCCTATCACAGCCCCTTTGACCCCCATCTTCCCATGGGGGTCATGAAACATGGGGATTTAAACATCAGCTTCCCCAACTGTAACTGTGTACATATAATAGAAAGAAATGGCAATTGGGTTCATTGGTGTCTTTTTGCCTGTTTCACTTACTAATGTTTCTGGTAGCCCGGTTTGTATTTAGGATCAAAATTGGTAAATGCTGATAGCAAATGTAGAAGTCTTCTCCAAATCCTTAAAGGTTCCCCCCCACCCCCTTTCTAGGAATAAAAGATACGTGCTGAATAGTACTTCCACTACCTATTGGTCTAATAGACAGAAGGTTTGCATTCAAACTCTTCCACTTACTAGCTGTACTACCTAGGGCAAGTCAATTAACCTCTCAGAGTCCTAGTGTCCCTTAATTATAAATTTAAATATGCACATCAACTCCACCAAGATATCTGACCCCAGAAAGTGTGTCTCCATCATTTCCCATACACATTCACAGTCGGATCCTTCTTAGATGATTCATTTCAAGGGTGAATTGGCATTGTTCAGTTCGGTTGAATGGGGCTCTGTTTTAGGATGGGAAAGAAACCTAACTCAATCACTCCATCAAAGCTTCACACTTGAATAGGGCCATTTCAGTGAGCCATCTATCTCTCAAGGAAGTTAATAAAAAAAACATTTTTTCTATAAACTTAGTACTTTGGGGGGTCATTTTCAAGCCTGTGATAGCCTATATAAATTGATACTAATTTTGTGTTTGAATCAGTTCTTAAACTAAGGTACAATGCAGGGCATAGATTTCGAGAACTGGATTATAAACAGAAAAATCAGTGAAACTGGCATCGTATCATGAGGTAAGGGTAATATTTTTATTTTCCAAGATATACCAAGATTTGAGATAATTTTTTGGCACTTGGAGAATCTGTGATTATTTTTCATATTAAGGATATCATACTAAATAGGAATATGAATAAATATTTTAAATATTATTTCCATGTCCTCAACCACCCTAGTGGGAATTAAGAGGAAAGGATATGGTAAAGTTGTCATACTACTATAGTTTTTTCCCAAGAACTTCTAACAATTGTGGTAATCATGCAATTTGTCCTGGACAGAGTGAAGGGATACCCAAAATGTCTCAATTAATTAAAAGGGAAAACTGAGGCCAGAATAAGTACATTCACAGCTTATCAAATATGTACAGAAAAGCCATTAACCTAGGCTCAGATTTTCTGACTTTCATCCTGTAATTTCTGATTTATTTACTCACTCACACATTAACTCATTCACTTATTCAATCATTTAGCAAATACTATAGGCACAGCAGTAATGGGGCTGTGAAGGATACCAAAAAAATGTAAGAGAATTCTTAAAGTCAAAGATCATAATCTTGTTGAAGAGATAAAGCCAACATAGCAAAAGCAAAAAGCAACAAAACAAAACCAGAATAATTAAGTGCTTTGTACTCTGGTTGGAAAAGTTCTTCAAAAGTTCAGTGTGAGGTTGCCTGTCAAGGTTTTGAAGGTGGAACTTGATCTCAGAAGTGAAGACAGGAGGTTTTTTTAGAACTGTGGGGTGGGAGTGGTAACGGAGTGAGTCTTGTCAAAGAGATGCTGTGGTCTGAATGTCTGTGTCCTCCCGAAATTCATATGTTGAAATCCTAACCTCCAAGGTGATGGTATTAGGAGGTGGGGCCCTTGGGAAGTGATTATGTCATGTGGGATTAGTGCCCTTATAAAAGAGACCCCAGAGAGATCCTTCACCCCTCCACAATGTGAGGCTATAGTGAGGATGAGATAGGAGGTGCTCAGTTTCCCTGAGCTCAGGTTTCAGGACATGCCTCTGGGTTTTCAGCCACTCCCCAAGGTCTCAGGCCCCTCCCCTGAACTCTTCCCTGGTGGAGAGTTACTATCGCCCAGGGCTTCTGGTCAAGATGGTGTAATAGACAGTCCCCAGCATCACTCTCTCCCACAAATCAACCAATTTACAACTATTAAAAAGCAACAACAGCCAAGCACGGGCCACTAGAGCTCAGGGGAAAAGGAGGAGAGACCTATGGAGTTCATGAAGGCAGGAGAAGCCACAATGAGACAAAGAAAGGACCACTCCCACCATTTCAAATCCCAGCCGCTTCAAGGCTGGAGCTGGTGAGCACATGGAGCAAGAGCTGGCAAAAACTGCAGCTGTATCCTTTGGATGAAGTTGCTTGGAGGTGGCAGGGGAGAAGAGGGCCTTGGTGGCCCCCAGGCCAACCAGATCACTAGTAGTGTTCCCTTGGACCCACATAGGAGCAAGTGGTCACAGACAATGGAAAAAAGGAGCCACTCAGAAGCAGGTGAGTCATCATGGGGGACCAGCACCTGGCCTGTCCCATGGGAAGTGTTTTGGAGCACTGGCGGTAGGGGAGACAGGCCCACCAAGAGAACATTAGGACATAGCACAGACAGCTGATCTGCTCCCCACTCAACACAGGACCACTCAGTGGAGACTGGTCAAGAATATAGAACTGTACGGAGTGCAGTCTGCTGAAAAGACTCAGGCCCAGATCAGAGTTTCCACACAACCCAGGTATACCAGACCCCACAGGACTGGAAGTGCTTACAAAATTAAAAATTAAATCCTGAGCTGCACAAAAAGCCTTCTCCAGAGAAGCAAAGCAGCAATTTAGCTCAACCACAGGGCTCAAGTGCTGGTCCCCACAGGAAGGTCCCCCGTTTTAGAAGTAAGCAAAGGACAACAATCTAGTTCGAGTGCAGAGTTTAAGTGGTGAGAACAACAAATAATCCAACACAGAACTGAAAGAAAAAACAAAATTCCCGCAGACCAGACACAAAGTTTGACATTAACTAGTAAGGGTCTCATTTCACCAAAGAACACCTATAAAACCTAGAAGGACCAGAAGCCTCCTGGGCTCCCAAGCCTGAAATAGGGGAGGGCCGTGAGCCTCAGCCATGCCCCCCGACATCTGCAGCCAGCTCAGTGATGACCACTGAGCCACCACAGGAAATGCCCTGGGCTCCCGAGCTGGGGGAGTAGGGGGCCAAGGGCCTCAGCTGTGCCCCCTGGACATCTGCAACTAGCCCAGTGATGACCACTGAGTGGCTGCTGGAAGTGCTCCAGGCTCCTAAGCAAGGGCAGTGAGGGACCAAGGGTTTCAGCCACACACCCCTGATGTCTGCATCCAGCCCAGCAATGATCAAGCTGCCACTGGAAGCCCCCTGGTCTCCCCTGCCAGAATGAGGGGGGTGCCACAGGCCTCAACCACACACTCCACTTCCTCCTCCTCCCACATTATTTTCCTCTCCCTTCCCCTTACCCCCTAAACCCCAACTGCTCTGCAACATCTTAGAATCTAAAAAATAATATTAATAAATAAATTTTTTAAAAAAAGAAAAGAAAAGTTACCGTTGCTAGTTAGACCTATTTTCAGCACCAACCTGGGGAAAATGAGACCACATGTGGCTGGCTTATGCAAATTCAGTGGCTGGGCATGCTCAGTAGAGAGCACAGAATATCCTTGAATATGCCTGGTGCATGTGGTAGGATCTGACCAATGAACATGCTCCAGGAAGAGACTGACAGAGCATGTGCAAGACTAAATGTTACATAACTGGGAGCCACCCCCTTAACTGAATATTCATTAGATGGAGAAACTATAAAAGCTGACTCCCAGCTGAAGGTGGGTTTGTTGCTCACTTTCCTGGAGGCAACCCACTCTTCCCTGGCTGAAGTGTGTATACTTTACTTTGTATCAAACTTACTTTCAGCAAGTGGCTGTTCATTCTCTTGAGCCAGCCTGCACTTTGTACTGAACTTTAAGTATGTTTTTCTTGCTTTTGTGTTAGACTTGATGTCTGTACTGAACTTACTTTTGTGTTGAACTTGACGTGGGCCCTGCTCAGTCTCTGGAGCTATGCCACACTCTCTCTGTGGAACTTGTATTCTTATGTTATATTAAATTTGTTCTCACTGTCTACTGTGACTCTGCCCTTGAATTCTTCCTTGTGGCAGAGTCAAGAACCTGGTAAGAGGACTGGGTGGGTTGAGACCAACTATAGGCTCCCCGGACCCTACCTCTGACATCAAGAAAACAGCCAGACACTGAACCTGCCAGTTCCTTGATCTCGAATTTTCCAACCTCTAGAACTGTGAGAGGTAAATTTCCATTGTTTATAAGCCACCCAGCCTATGATAATTTGTTATAGCAGCCCAAATGGACTAGACAGAGGAAAATTATGAGCAAAATATAGGAAGGCAGAAATGAATACAGTTTATTATAAGACAATGGGGATTGGTTTAAAATGAATATTTCTTTTGGAAAAGGAGGAGGTTAGAGGAGGAAAAGGTCAAGAGAGGGAAAGAAAACCTAGGAGGGAAAAGGAGATGAGGGTCTTTTGCACAGAAATATGAAATACCAAAATACCCTTTTCATATCTTTTCTTACTTGCATATTTCTTACCTCCTTATGTTAATCACCCACTTATGCTGAAAATGAAGACATAGAAGGAAAGGAAAAGATCAGGCAACCCATAGTTCCTTTTCTTTTCTCTCCTTCCACACACATCAGTAAATCCAAAGGTAAAGAATATTGGTGGAATGTGCACATATCAGGAAATAAAATAAAAACAGCTGAGTTGGTTTTGTATAGTGTTTCCACTGTTCTGGTCAGAACAAAATACATCTGCATGTGTATGAGCTACAAAACACAAATTGTGTGATTTTAGTGATTCTGCTTAGAAGTTGAATGCTAATAAAATTCATGCTAATAATTTTAATTTTTAATTTTTTCTTGCTCAGAAAGACATTAACAGCAAATAAAAAACACCATGACTAGTCGAGCACAAGACTACAGAAAAAAGGAAAAGGCTTTATATTTTAGTAACTTTTTGAATAAGGGGCCCAAATATTATGTAGCAAACCCCGTGCACAAGTTTGCTTCCCTTGTGTGAGATCTGGAAGGCAGAGATGGGGTGGATCCATTTTCCTTCACACCCACCGCCCCAGGAAGCTGTGTTTCCCAGTTGAAGTTGCTTTCATCACAAGATGAAAACAGTGTGATTCTAGAGTTAAATCAGTTGTGGGGTTCATTTACCTATTTCAAAGGTAATTCAGGGGGCCGGCCCGTGGCTCACTCGGGAGAGTGCGGTGCTGATAACACCAAGGCCCCGGGTTTGGATCCCACATAGGGATGGCCGGTTCGCTCACTGGCTGAGCATGGTGCTGACAACACAAAGTCAAGGGTTAAGATCCCCTTACCGGTCATCTTTTTTTTTTTTTTTTTAAAAAAAGGTAATTCAGGGCTTTGCATTTAATATTTTTGAATTAAGTTTAATTTTTATTGAGATAGCACTTTTCACATAATTTAACATTTCAAATAGTATGATTTTTAAAATTGAGACATAATTTAAAGAATACAACTACAACTTAATAGTTTTAATATATTCCCAAGCTTGTGCAACCATCACCACCATTCTAATTCCAGAATATTTTCATCACCCCGAAGAGAAACTCTACACCTTAATGGTAGTCACCCCCCATTCTCCCCTCCACCAAGTCCCTGACAACTACTCATCTATTTTCTGTCTCTACGGATCTGCCTATTCAGAATATTTCATAGAAATGGAATCATACGGTATGTGATCTGGCTTCCCTCACTCAGCACAATGTTTTCAAGCCTCCTTCTTGTAGCAGGTATCAATACTTCATTCCTTCTCATGGCGAATATTCCGTTGTATGGATATGCCACATTGTGTTTGTTCATTCATCCACTGACGTGTAAAGTTTTAATGAAAAAGGAGTAGTCCCTTGCTCCATTCTCTCCTACTCCCCAAAGGAAGCCACTTTCTATTCTTTGGGTTATTTCTCTTGGTATTTATATGTGTGGTTCTATATGTCATGTCTATACTGCTATTTATTTACAATTTTTACATATTATTTATTATATTCCTACTTTGGAAGATGATCATGTATCCCTTTTATACCTCCACACATACCTTTCTCTCTTCTTCCTTTCTCTTAATGTAGTCACATGGACAGTTTTTGGGTGAATTACTATTGAGCAGTTAAATCATTGTGATTATGTGAAATTGTGGTCACTGCTGAGCCGAGATTTATATTATCACTTTTGCTTTTCTGAACCAGGAGAATCAGCTCCTTCTGATATCCACATGCTGAAGTGCCATCGGGCCCAGGCCTTGGACCACTTCTTTTCTCTGTCTATCTTCACTCCCTATTCAATCTCATGGCTTTAAATATTAGCCATATGCTTACCCTGGATGTGCCCTGGCAGCCTGGTCTTCACCTGAATTCCAGACTTGACTGGTTTCATCCACTGCTGACTTGACATTTGCACTTGGATATCTAACAGGCACCACATACTTAACTTGTCCAAAACGGAGCCCTAATTCCCTCCTCTGGAGCTGCAACCTTCCCTGTCTCAGTAAATGGCACTTCTATTCTTCTGGTTGGTTAGGCCCTGAACCTTGGAATTATCACTCTCTTTTTTTCCCTTTCATACCCTATTTCTAATTCATAGAAAATCTTGTCAACTCTACCATCCAAATATCCCCCAAAATCCAACCACTTCTCACCACCTCTACTTCTACCATCCCAAGTCCAGGACAGCATCATCTGTCACCTACACTATTGCAATAACGTCCTGACTGGTCTCCCTAAAACCACCCCTGCCCCGCTACAGCTAATTCTCCACACAGCAGCCAGAGTCATTCTTTTAGAGCATCACATCAGTCATATCGCATCACTCCTCTGCTTGTCTCCCCAATGGTTTTCCATCCCACTCGGATCAAAGGTGCTGGAAAACCTGGTTCTGCTATGTCTTTGACCTCATCTCCTTCCACTTTCCCCTCCCCACTCTGGTTCAGCAGCATGGGCTTCCTTGTCGTTCTTGGAACACTCTAAGTTCATTCCAACCTCAGGGCCTTTACACCTGCCATTCCCTCACCTGGAATGCTTTGCTCCCACACAGCAGCATGGCTTGCTCCCCTTACTTCTCAAATGTCATCTTATTGGAATGGCTATCCCTGATTAGGCTGTATAAATCAACACCCTATGACTCTCTGTACACCTCTTATCTTGCTTTATTTCTCCTGACAATATATTCACCAACTGACACTTACGTATTGTTGCCTGACACTTAATGTATTTGTTGTCTGCCGTATTTGTCCCCCAAAGGCAGGGATTTTGTCTGTTGTGTGTACTACCATATCTCCAGTGTCTAGAATGTTCCCAGAATACAGTAAGCACTTGATAAATATTTGATGACTGAATGAATTAAGAAGTGTCAATAAACTCATGTATTCAATCTACAGGTTGAGTTTGAAAGCAGAACTTCATACTCTGCATTAAAATCTATGTAGCTTCTTCTCATAAACGCCTCCTTAGTCAGTAGGACTCTGTGTTTAAGTATCTTTCTCTTCCACTAGACTGAACTCCTCAAAGGAATTTTCTGTGGCTGGCACAGAGGCCACCCTCAATAAAATGTTTATAGAACTGTAACACCTTACGGATTTAAAGAATTAATGGGCATAACCTCTCATCAAGGTCACATGTTGCCCATCCCTCAGATATGTTTGAGAACCTAATACATCTACCAACAGAAGGTTCTACAACCTCATCCATCCATCCATTCATTCATTTGAGCATTTATTGATCTGATATATATTGCATACCTTCTCTGAAAGTTTCTAGTTCCTAAACACTTTCTATTCTGGTGTCTCAATTTCCACTCAATGCCCTCCGTCCTACTGATCTAAAACGTTGTTTCTTGTTCTGACCTCAGTGGAGCTGGGGAACAGCTGGTTACGAGCATCTGTGTAATTACTCTTCATCCCTTGGCGTCTACTAAGACATGCCACGATGCTCTTTGCTGATACCCCTCAAATTTAAAATGAGAACACAGGGTATTCAAAACAGAGGGCCTTCATTTTTAGAATACCTGCCCCTATTTTTTCGGCCTGGGAGAAATGCCTCGCTGTTGACATTCAGGGTCCAGCATGGCATGGGCCAGCCATCCTTTACTGGGGCTGGTGTTTGGTTTGGTGGGTTGGGTTCCTAGACAATGGCACATTTTCCTAAACCATCAGAGCAGGAGGAACTCACATTCTTGGAAATGACCTGTAGTAGCCCGATACGAGGGAAGATATTTTATGTATGAAACTTGAATTCTATCCAGCTGATACAGAGCAATTTAAAACACATGGAGAAAGAAATGAAGCCAAATTGGAAACAAAGCACCCATGTCATATAGAAGGACTGTTTTGTAGTCAGGTCTTTGTAATTTCCCTACAAAGTCATGGGGTGGGGTGGAGGCTCGATGCACACCCTTCCAAACTCCTTTCTTTAGTTGCAATGAAAAGGTGTCCTTGGAATGAGTTTCCTGAAACTCTGCTCACTGTGTTATGTAAATAAATCTGTTTTATTAGAAAGTCCTAGGGGGCCTTTTGCAGGAAGGCCTTGTTTTCAGATCCAGAAAGGAGGGTAATTACCAATCAATATTGTTTTGCAACAATTATTCACTGTTTTTGTTAGCATCATTTTTAAAAGCTGAGCATTTGCAGGTTAAAGGTATGTTTCACTTCAAGAAATAAGAAGCAAAAGTTCATTCTTTCAAACACAAAACAAAACAAAAAAAAGGAGCCCAGAAGCCCAAGAGAGAAGTCCTTGAGAAAGCAAACCTCCCTGTTATATTAAGAGTATTCAGTTTGCACATACTGGTGTGCACACGCACTCTCTCATACACTTTCTGATTTATACCCAGCTTTTTGTTTTTTCCTCTAGTTCAGAGTTATTGTGTAAAAGGAAGCTCTAGTCATCCATCTGCCTGAGGGGACTTAGTAAGAGAAATGGGCTCATCTGCCTGGAAAGGTGAGCAGGGATTTCACAATGTAAAACTGACTTCGACCAGATTCCTATCAGATGCATTTGTCTGTGAAGTGACCCATTCAGCTGTAATGAGGTGGAGTTATTATTGCCTGTGGCCAGATTGTTGGGAGGGCTCCCTGGAGTCATTCAGGGACCCACAATGAGGTGGGAATTGGGCTGGTTCCTGGAACAATTCCTGGGCTAAACTAGCAAATCTTTTCTTTTTCTCTGGGAAGTTGGCTCAAGCCTCCAGAAACTTGCATGTGGCCGGTTCCCCTGCCAGGTGACTCTGTCCTTGGGAAGGTACGGACTGTGAACACAGGGACAGCCCAGTTAGGACTCATGGTTTGTAGGTGTTAACTGATACTGTATTTCACAGCCTTTCTTCAAAATCATTCTTTCCCCTTGATCTCTTCCCCTAGGAGTCACTCACTGTCTTTTGCTCTCTTTATAATTTTTCAGAATCCTGTGTTCTTTATCCAAATTTTCCCCATTTGACCCTGCTCCCCATCTTACCCATAATTTCCAGATCAGAATGTCCACCCGCCTTGCACCCTCAATTTCTACTTGAACCACATTTCCTCTTAGCAAGGACACTAGTAGGTTTGGGGGGCTTTTGGATTGAGCCCCCTAAAGAACATGTGCATTTCCTTTAATAAAGTCACCCATTGATACCTCACTAAACAAGCGTTGTTTGCTTTTGATGGAGATAAGTTATCAAGAATAGATAGAAAAGAAGCAAGTCTCAAGGGGTTAAGCGGCAGACTGCAAATTTCTTTCTTAATTCTACCATCAACTCCCTGTGTGACCTTGAGTTTCTAAGACTTATCATAAATACAGAGAACCTCAGATAACTTCCCAGGGATATTTTGAGCAACACATATTAATTAATCGGTTAAATAATGCAGTGATTACAAATCATTTTGCAAATGCAAAGCTTTATATATACTAAGCAATTCTGCATGACTTATTAAATGAATGGACTAAAAGCAATGGAGAGAAGTCCACATTGTTTTTTCCTATATATAATAAGAGCTAAAATATTAAGCTAACAAATATTTACTATGTACCAGGTGCTTAAACTTATCTCATTTAATTTCTCCAATAACCCTAAGTTGGCAATACTTTCATTTTTCCCATTTTAGAGATTAGGACACTGAGGTATAAAGAAGTTAAGTAACTTCACAAAGTCTTGGAGCCAGAAGGAGCTAGAACCAGAAAATGGGCTCTGATCATTCATTTCCAGAGTTGCTCTTAATCAACCTGCTATATTGCTCACCTGTGTCTGGAGGTCTCTCAAACCGCTGCAGACAAGTTTTGGTAATTCTGTTTCTTAAAAATATTCAGCTCATTGGATGAAATAATAATGAATAACACTTGGTGAACAATTACTATCTACAGTTACGAATATTAACCTGTTTAATTCTGACAGTAACCCTATGATGTTGGCAGTGATATTATTCCCAGTTTACAATGAGGCACAGAGATGTTAAGAAACTTGTCCAAGTTCACACGGCTGGCAAGTGGCAGAGGCTAGCTTTGAACCCTGGGTGGTCTGGGTTCAGATTTCATGCTCTTTATCCGTAAATATGCCCAATCAATGACTGAAAATGTAGAGCAGCATGTAGAATCCTGTTACAGACTCAATGAGTAGGCTTTGCCACGGAACTAACTGTGTGACTTGGGCCTCAGTTTCTTCATCTGTAAAATGGATGACCTTGACCAGTTCTATAGTTCTGTAATTTAATGCCCGCATTTCACAATAGGAGTCAGGAAAACAATCATTGCAGTTCTGGAAACAAGTGGGTGCAGAGATCACAGTATTAGGAATTTGAAAAGAGGCAAGAAGACTAAACTGGTTTGGAATTTCATTCTGAAGCCCTAAGATGCTTGAATCCGGAAGCATTAGTGAGACTTCAGGGAGATAAAGCCACTTGGCAAGAAAACAATGTTTTGATCCTGGGGGAATGAGAGCTAGTATGGAGTATAGATGTGTGGTATAGGGGGGCCCCGGAGGATCTGCGTAGAGCAGAAGGTGGAATGGTGAGGGCGGGTGGGGGGAATGCACAATTTAGTGGGCATGGTGTTTTGTGAATTCAGACTTGACAGTGGGAAAAGCGTAATCACAATTCCATCACTCTTAAAATTTGAGTTTTATAGTAGAGGCAGTCTATAAAGAGAGCACCTAAGGGCTTTGGAGTGGGACAGATGTGGGTCTGCATCCCACCTCTGCCACTTTTTAGCTTGTGATCCTGAGCAAGAGCCTTAATTTTCTCCTTGGTAAAATAGGAATTATACGAACACTAGCAGGGACTCGATGCTATTTTCTATTCCAACAGGCTAGGATTTCTTCTCTTCCCACCCCCACCCCAATCCTAAAAAAACCAAACTAGGTCTTGGCCGTTATACAAACTTGGATCTTGAAGAGGAATGAAGACATTGTGTTTGCCCAGGTTGTTCCTTTCGAGTTGCTTTAGACTTCTCCAAGAGCTTGGCCCTGATCTCAGGGAAGTGGGGATGGGAATACAGTGACAAGCAGCACAACAAGCAACCCCAGATTGAGAGTGACCAACTTGCTCCCAAAGGTACAGACAGAGGGTTCCACTAAGGACATCCTAAGAGAGGGTCCCTCCTCTGCCCTGTGTCCTCACCTCCACCCTGGGCAGGGCTGGTGGCCAAGTGCTGGCCGACTTCACTTGGGAGAGGGCTTCTCCGAACAGAAGAAAGATCAGCCTGACGTTACTCCAAGGGAAAGGTGGTGAGAGACCAAAGTGTCAAGTACACAGATGCAAAAGAGTGAGTGGGAGAGTGTAGAAAGAGCCAACAAATAACCACAAAGAAGGCCTGACAGCGCTGGAGGTCAGAAATCTGTCACAGGCTCAGAGGGCAACATTCCTCCTGGAGGCTCTAGGAGAGTCCGTCTCTTTGCCTTTTCCAGCTCCTAGATGCAGCCCGTGCTCCTTGGGCGATGGTTCTCAACCTCTCCTACCTCCACTTCTGCTCTGCTCCCTCTGCCTCTGACCCTCCTGCTTCACTCCGAGGCCCCTTGTGATGACACTGGGCCCACCTGGATAATCCAGGCTCTCTCTCATCTCAAGATTCTTAATCCAATCACATCTGCAAAGTCCCTTTCATCATGTATGATGATGTACTCACAGGTTCTGGGGATAGGACACGGACAGCTTTAGGTGACCATTAATCAGCCTACCACACTACCTCAGTTTTGGTATCCACAAATTTGGTTTATCTCCTTATTAATTTTGTGACCTTAAACAACTCACTTCTCCCTAAGCTTTGCCATCTACAACTGTAAAATGGAGGTAGCAGTATTTTACTTTATTCCTTTACTGTGAGGGTTCCAAGGGGTAACTTGTACAAAACATTGTAGGGAAAATACAGGAAAATGGTCAGGGCCCCTCGGATGTTCAGGATCTTGCTGAGCATTTGATGTAAATATGCACGTGCACCCAGGTGTTCCATGGTTATTGTCTAATGTAATTGTGCACGTGCACCCAGGTGTCCTAGGTTATGGACTTAAGTATAAAGGATGAGTGACTCTGATCCACAGTGCCCCCTCCCCACCCCAGGGGCCTTGGGGAGGTCGCTACTGCTACTGGAGGCTGTTGCTACAAGCTGCTGCTGAGGAAGCTGAGCTCAGCCCCTGTCATCCGCCAACAGCTCCTGGGATCTTTCCAAATTGCCTAGCTTGCAACCTGCATGTGAGGGGTCATGGTGACCCAGCCTGGCATGTGAAGGGTCTGTGACCCAGTCTGTACAACAGGTCTGAAGGGTCTGTGGGCCCTAGCCTGACAACTATTCTCACAATTCTTTGCCTTCTTATCCTTTTTTGACCCAAACCCAGATGTTCAAGATGTGAGCTGGAAAGGAAAGAAAAGAATACTATAAGAATGCACACTATGATTTAAGATGCCAGGGTTGGGGGTCAGGGACTGGGGGTTGGAGGGTGGGAGGAGGGGCTGTTAAGAGCACACCACCTGGAGCCAGGTGAGACATACCTGGATGACCTCGCAGGTCATGGTGAGAATTAAATGAGAGAAAGCATAGTAGGTGCCATATGTGTTATTATTCTTACACTACAACATATCCACAAAGGCAACACTGAAGGAAAAGTCCCGTGATTCAGACCTCACAGGTTTCCCAAGAAGTTTAAAACACTTCAGACATACAAACTGAATTCCTAAAGTTGATTACAAACCTTCTGTTTCATTTGTCACTAGGTTAACCCTTCACTAGCACTGATTCCCTAGATTACATACTTAATCATTTACAAGTGTGACAGGCTGGTCTAAGAGGATGATGTTTTCTTTAGTTTGAGGTGGGATTGGGTGGAGAAAAGAGGTTTAGGAAAAAACAATTCCAGGGATCAGCTAAAGCGGTGGTGTTCACTGAGATTCCTGGGCCTCCTCCCATCAAGGTAAAATAAGGTATGGTGAGATAGGCTGAACTCTATGCATTATATGACCTTTTCATAATTCTTTTTTCACATGGAAAGTTAAGACTTGAGGAACTTGCAACACCCCAACCCTTACAAATCTGCCACTTTCCCCTGTGTTAGTTGTCTCCAATTTCTTTTTTCTTGGTCTATCTCAGCTTGGCAAGCCCATGCTGGAAAGGGTTGCAGAAGATGTGAATTCTCAGCATGAAGCTGGGCCCACACTACTTGGGAGCCGTGGAGAGTGGGTTTAAGAGATCGTTCTCCCTGCCGGGCCCAGGCTCCAGGCTGGGAGCTCCTGCCTCAGTCCCTCTCCTCATCTTGCTTCTCCTTCTGTATCATGTTGGAAACACCTCAGATGTTTACTTTGATTTACCTTTCCAGATGTGCTTGATTTTCAAGCCCAGCTTGTTGGGGACACTGCTCCACTGGGCCCAGGCTGGCTTTGCTGGTGTCCTGCCCCACAAAGCGAAAAAATAAACAAGCCACAAGAATCCCAAGACACATAGCAAGTCAGGTTTTTGGACTCATTTAAACTTTCTCCAAGACTAATTCCTCATTGGTTTTATTTGGTTAAAGGTCGCCATAGAGTTTCTTCTGTAACTATGGTGTCAGATTTTTCTTTCCCTTTCTTTTAGCAAGTGAGCAATAAAACAAACGTACAAAGTATTTCGGTAAGAGGGGCAACCCTGCTGCTCATATCTTTCAGAATCCAAAGAACTCTTGGTGACCCAAGTTTTTGGCATTAAGGGAGACATTTAGCAGACAGGATCATACCCCTGACTTTTATCTTTGTGGACTTAAACTCAGTGAAAGTCAGTTCACAGAAATGTTATTAGGCTGGAGTGGACTGTCCATTTCCTGCACTGACTTTTCATACCAGAAGACATAGTTGACTTTAAACCTTGTGGTTTTTATTTCCTAGAAAACATGAAGAACGGGTAAACCAGAGAGTCATGAGACTTGAGGGAAAAACCCCTACACAAAGTGTATCTGAAATCTATGCCCTTCTCACAGTTTCCAATGCCACCATCCTAGGGCAGTCAACCACTATCTCTTACTGAGACTACCACTTACAGTGGCCTCCTAATTGATCTCGGTGTGTCAATGTTTGCTCTATTCTTGTTTGCTTTTTGCAAACACAACAGCCAGGGTGATTTTTCAAAAGTGTAAATTAGATCAAGTCACTCCCCTGACTAAAACTCTATAGTAACTTCCTTATGCTTAGGGTAAACCCAAAGTTCTTACTGTGCATATGTGGCCCTGTGTGGTTTTGGCCCCTGCTTGTTCTTCCAGGCTCAACCCACTATCCTCTAGCATCCTTAGTATTCCAGTCCTTAAGTAAGCTCTTTCAGGCCTTAGGACCTTTGCACATGCTGTTTGTCAGGTTAGGGCCATTGTCATAATCCTGCCAACGTAGCCAATTGTATTGCTACATGACAACTGTCAATTGTATGGCTAGGTAATTCATAACTAAAGCCAAAATGTTTCATTATTTTAGTTACACTAAGTTTTCTATTTGTATTGCCAGACCCTTCAAACCCATTGTACAGACTGAGTCACAGACCCCTCACATGCCAGGCTGGGTCACCAGATCTCTCACATGTAGGTCCACGCTAGGTAATCGGGAAAGATCCTGGGAGCCATTGGCAGATGACATGAGCTTTGTCCTCAGTCCTCAGCTTCCTCAGCAGCAGTGGCTGCAGTTTACAGCAGATCCAGCAGCAGTAGCGGCCTCCCTATGGCCCTTCCCCCTAGGGGCATCTGGGGTCGGGGGCACTGTGGATCAGAGCCACTCATCCTTTATACTTAAGGCCATAACCCAGGACACCTGGGTGCACATGCGCAATTACATTAGACAATAACCAAGGAATACCTGGGTGCACGTGCATATTTACATCAAATGCTCAGCAAGATTCTGAACATCCGAGGGGTCCTGACAGTTTTCCTTCACTTTCCCTACACTGTTCTAATTAGAAATCTTCTCTCCCTTCTTTCAATTGACTGTCTCTTATCTTCTTCTTTAGACTCAGCTTAAATATCACTTCCTCAGGGAGAACTTGCCTGACTATTTAAACTAGTGTGGGAAAATAGCCTAACTGATTCATTTTCAAGAATAGCTTAACAAGGGTTGCTTGACTAAGTTGTGTTGTGATTACCCCTGAATATACAATTTCCCTAGGGTGACTTCTCAAGATGGTGGCTGGTCACATTTTTATTTCCTGGTTCTTCTTCTCCCTCAGGACTTCTGGCAGGCCTTTTTCATGGGCTTGTCCTGAGCCCACCCCTTTCTACCAGAGGGAAGGGGACAATAAATTCCTTATAAGGAAGTAATAAAACTTAGGTGATGTTTGGGAAGATTGCATACTCCATAGTACTCAGCCAATGAGCATACTGCTAAGGCTCTTACTCCAATTGTCTGGTTAGGGCTAGGGCTCACAAACCCTTCAAACCTATTGTACAGACTGCATCACAGACCCCTCACATGCCAGGCTGGGTCACCAGACCCCCTCACATGCAGGTCCACAAGCTAGATAATTGGGAAAGATCCTGGGAACTGTTGGCAGATGACATGAGCTCAGTTCTCTGCTTCCTCAGCAGCAGCATCAGTAACAGTGGCCTCTTGGGGCATTCTGGGGGAGGGGGGGTGCACCGTGGATCAGAACCACCCGTCCTTTATATTTAAGTCCATAACCTAGGACACGTGGGTGCACATGCACAATTACATTAAACAATAACCAAGGAACATTTGAGCATATGTGCATATGTACATCAAATGCTCAGCAAGATTCTGAACATTTGAGGTGCCCTGACCATTTTCCTATATTTTCCCTACAATGAGGAACCTGGGGAGGGACTTGCGTACTAGGGAATAAAATGCTCTATGTAACAGTTTCAGGTGTGCTTGCCATCAGACACTCAATCTTGCAAGACCACCATTAAAGTCTCATTTTGCTGTACCTCATGTCTCTGTTTCCGTCCTTTGGCATTGGACAGGTGAGGGCATTTCTCACAGGTAGGCTTCTCATTCTTGTCATTAGTCTCTATTTTAGTTTTTTGTAGTATTTATCATGATTTGTCATATTTTTATTTATTATTTTTATTTTTTCTGATATATTTTCTACTTCCTGCACTTGAATTAGAAGGCTAAAATCATGTTTTTCTTGTTCATCATTTTATCCTTTCATCTAACAAGGTGCTTGGCACAAAGTTAAGGACTCAATAAATGTTTATGGAATGAGGAAACACTTTATTCTGATAGGCAGTTTTAAACATGGCTGCACTTTCCATGAAGTAGTCCACTTTTATTTTTTATTTATTTATTTTTTTAAAAAAGATGACCGGTAAGGGGATCTTAACCCTTGACTTGGTGTTGTCAGCACCACGCTCACCCAATGAGCTAACCGGCCATCCCTATATGGGATCCGAACCTGGGGCCTTGGTGTTATCAGCACCGCACTCTCCCGAGTGAGCCACAGGCCGGCCCAAAGTAGTCCACTTTTAAAGTTTTAATTTTATTAAACTCTATATGACATGTTGAAGTGTCAAAATCATCTAGTTGTAAATTTCTTGGAGTTTTTTTTATCCAATTCCTTATGTTCTTTTCTCTTGTCCTTTGTGACTTCCATGAACACAAACATAAGTTTCGTTTTGTGTGTTTTGCTCACTGCTGAATCTCCAGTATCTATAACAGTGCTTGGCATATAGGAGGCATTATGTATGTAGTGCTATTACATAAAAGCAATCCAGGGTGAAATTTCTAAATTGATTTAGTGCTAAGACTATAAATCCACAGTGCAATGGTTCTTATAAAGTTTGCAAACTGGAAGCCTATTGATTAGAAGTATCCCACATAAGTGTACTGTTTGACCTGGTTAATATTTTAAATTGTTTTAAATCAGTTGCCAATATTTATTTATTTTTTTTATTTTTATTTTTTTTAAAGATGACCGGTAAGGGGATCTTAACCCTTGACTTGGTGTTGTCAGCACCACGCTCACCCAATGAGCTAACCGGCCATCCCTATATGGGATCCGAACCTGTGGCCTTGGTATTATCAGCACCGCACTCTCCCGAGTGAGCCACGGGCCGGCCCAGTTGCCAATATTTAAAACTTGGTAGATTTCATGTAAAAATCCCAATGCCCACTTGTCTCATAAAGCCAGAAGATCTAGCCATACAGAGTCCTCTTTACCACATGGTGTCATGGGCTGAAGCTGGGGGCAGCTGCCCCTTTTAGAGGTATGTATCCTCTCCATCCACTTTTTCTAAAGTTTGTGTTGGCAGAAGGATACTACCCCATTACAATAATCCTGAAAATAATAGTGGGAATTTGTAAACTGGGTAAATATAGAATTCCATCAGAAGATTCATCAGAAATGAAAAACTAACTTGGGGAATATTTGTATAAGATTGAGATGGTGTAAAGCCTGGTTAGTCCTTCACAGATTTGTTCAAAGCTCTCTTCAAGTGGTGCTGTAGGTAGTGGCTGGAATAGAAATGATTTACCCTTGAGATCATCTACGTTGTCAAATTCTGGGGACAGAGTAAGAAGGTAAACTGATTTCAACTCCACTCATAATTATACAAGGACATCATGCCCCCAGCTTCTGAAGAAAGGAGGAAGCAGCATACAGGCAATATTTAAATCTATTCCTGGGCCATATACCTTGAAAGTTGGCAAATAATGAATGTCTTGACAAGTTGAAGTGCACATTGTATCAATTCAGGATGAGTTAAAAGCACAGCATCACCACCACCATCATCATTACCATCACCATCACCACCACCACCACCACCACCACCACTGTCCCCATCATCATTACCAAAGTCATCACCACCACTACCACCATCAGCAGCAGCAGCATCACCACCATCATCATAATCAACACTGCCACCACCACCATGACCACCATCATCACTGCCACCACCACTACCACCACCACCATCAGCAGCATCATCATCACCACCACCATGACCACCATCACCTCCACCACCACCATCACTGTCATCATCACTGCCATCACCACCACCATGACCACCATCACCTCCACCATGACCACCATGACCACCATTATCACTGCTACCACCACTACCACCACCACAACCACCATCACCACCATGACCACCATCACCACCACCACCATCACCACCACCATCACCACCACCATGACCACCATGACCACCATCATCACTGCCACCACCACTACCACCACCACCACCATCATCACTGTGGAAGTCTTAATTGTAAAACGGATGTTTGAAAACAAGCTAAGGAAACACTCTGGCCATGTGGGCAATAGGGTCAAAATGAGATGTAATTGATGAGACCTGGAAATGAGTTATTGGTCCAAGTAAGTATGGGCTCATTTCAAAATGATAATTAAGTTTATTATAAGCATTTTTCTTTTAGAATTTTATTTTTTGCTTCTATTCACTTGTTTTGGTCACCATGGAAAAAAATAGGCCTGATGAGAGTAAAAACATCCAAAATTGCTGAGTTTGATTTAGCCTAGCAATTAGATAGATACATTTTTATAAGTGCTACTAATTGTCCCTTAAAATAAACTGGAATGCTATGAAAATGGATGTCACATTCTAAAATTACTCATCTATTTTGAAGTCTAATTCATAGCTTCCACTTAAATGTTTACAGATTATAGTAAAAAATAACTATCAAAATTATAAAATGTTTAAGTATAATTTATGAGGAATTTTATCATTCATGATTTAATTAAGTAGTTCTTTGCAGCTGTTCAGATTCATTCCTGAATAAAAATATCTTGCTCCTTCAGTATTATTAAAAACCGGAAGTTATACCACAACAAGATTTGCGGTTATTTTTTCTTCTTTTCTTTTTCCTTGAAAGGGTGAGAAAATAAGAATATAGAAAATTAGGAAAGAATGACTTTTAAAACATGGAAAAAATTAACATGAAGTCACTTACTGGAATAGTAGCACTGCTCATGTTCAAGGACCATTATCTTGGATTGGGATTAATCTGGAATTTCTGGTCCACATTGATTCCCCAGCCTACAGCAGCTGAGCTTTGGAACAATTGATGGAGTTTATTAAAAATATACATGCCCCTGATATCTCACCCCCTGGTTGCTTAGTTCTAGGTTGGAATCTAGACATCTGTATTTTGTAAGACTCCTCAGGTATATTGGCCATATTAGGGAGGTACTGATCTAGCTCCAAAGGATTTTAGAGACACCAGAAGGACCTGAAATGGATCTGTCATCCTATTGTCCTTCAACCTCAGGTGAGCCTGGAATCCATGATCTGCACCAGGCAAGAGTGCTCCAGGCTGATTTGGTCCTTGCATTCCTATTCAAATGCCTAATCTCAGGTGAATGATTATAAAGGGATGGACAATCAGAGAACTTGAGTTCTAGTCACTTTCTTGCTTCCAACCAGCTGTGTGAAATCAATCTCATCTTCAGTATTACCATCTGTGAAATGAAGGAGGTGGGATAAATAATCCCTAAAACAAGGATTGCAAGCTAGTAGCTCCCAGCCACATCCAACCTGCAGATCGATTTTAGCTGGGCTCACACAGTATTTAAAAATAAATTCTGTTTAAGATTCCAAATAGGGATGTTTCATCCCAGAATCTGGATTTTTTAGCTTCCCTTGGAAAACTGGAAATTCTGGGCAATACCAGGCCACTCAATCTCATCCAGTAATTGTTGCCTGGGTAGAGTAGTGTTTGTTTCTTTTAAGAGGGCCTCAAGGTTAGTTCAGTCGGTTAGAGTGTGGTGTTATAACACCAAGATTAGGGGTACGGATCCCAGAATTGGCCAGCCACTAAAAACATAAAATAAAAATAAAAGGGCCTCAAGTTCTTACATTTCAACAGTAGCCACCTGTATTGCTAAGTGACTACGCCAATTGTATGGCTAGGCAATTCATAACTAAAGCCAAAATGATTCATCATTTTAGTTACACTAAGTTTTCCATTTGTATTGTCTGGGCTAGGGGTTAGGACCCACAGACCCTTTCCCATTGTACAGGCTAGGTCACAGAACTCTTACATGCCAGGCTGGGTCACCACACACACGCAGGACCCCTCACACGCAGGTCCACGCTAGGTAATTGGGAAAAGATACTGGGGCCATTGGTAGACGACACGAGCTCTGTCCTCAGCTTCCTTGGCAGTGGCGGCTTACAGCAGATCCACCAGCAGCAGTAGCGTGGTTCCCTGCCCAGGGGGGCATGGCAAGGGCGTACCCCCTGCTATGGATCAGAGCCCATCATCCTTTATACTTAAGTCTAATAACCCAGGACACCTGGGTGCACATGCTTACATTAGACAACCAAGGAACACCTGGGTGCACATGCATATTTACATCAAATGCTTAGCAAGATTCTGAACATCTGCGGGGCCCTGACCATTTTCCTATATTTTCCCTACACCCACCAGTCTGCTTATCCTTTTTTGTTTCCTGTTTGGTGCCTGGATGTTAGAGCTGTTGACTCTCACCCTAAGGTCATGTTCAGTGCTAACATCCCTTGATTCTCTGGAGTATATCTGAGGGCTGGGTCTTTTGAACAAGACTGTGCCTGGTTGGCACCCTTAGCAGCTGCTTATTCCCTCTTAATTTTGAAGTCAGAAAAGCAATTTCTGGGCCGGCCCCTGGCTCACTCGGGAAAGTGCAGTGCTGATAACACCAAGGCCCCAGGTTCGGATCCCATATAGGGATGGCCAGTTCGCTCACTGGCTGAGCATGGTGCTGACAACACCAAGTCAAGGGTTAAGATCCCCTTACCGGTCATCTTTAAAAAAAAAAAAAAGAAAAAGAAAAAGAAAAGCAATTTCTGTTGTTCTTTTTTCAAGGCATAGAGAATCTTTTTTAAAAATCAAGACAATAGAGGACTGAAGCAATGCTGCTCCTTTAGAAAGGATCTAAAGGACTAAAATTTCTATGTTTACAAATTCCGTACTCAAATGGGTCTTATTTAGGCCAAATGTTTGTACCGTTGGTTATGTGCAGTTCCAGCAGGAACCAGGACATTACTAAATTGCCAGGTCTTTGCAAGTTATAATGAAAATTGCATGACACTGAGTCCAAAATTGTTGAACCAATATAATAATTACTGTATGATTGGAATTGCTGAAAGGGAATAGTTTTTCTGGGAAAACAAAAAGGGAAAAAAAATTTTTTTCTTTTTCAGAAGCATCTTAAGACTAAAGGTAAGGGCAGTTACCTTTAGTAGAGGGACTTACATTTGGGATGCTATTGAACTGATATAGACCTGCTTGTGAATTAATCAGCTCTCACAGTTATTGGAGGGATTGGCATATTCAGGATGTGTTTTTAACACCACTTGCACTTAAACTCCTTCAAAATATGCCAGATGGAAAGAGTAGCCAGTGTAGACATTACTCACAGCTTCTCACAGCAAATCAGTGTCAAAATCATACTCTGGGATCACGTAGCTCAATTCAAATTATGGGCATGGTTCCATATTACAAAAGATGGGTAAAATTTGAGCCCAGAAGCTAGTGTATGGTACAAATATCTATGCAAGTGACAAAAATACCTGTGGGATATTTTAAAGGAGTCTGTTGTTGAGAAATAAACAATGTACTATGGAAATGGGAGGAAGATAGTATTTAGGTTGTGCTGGAAGGATGGGTTGACTTGGTTGGTAAAATGACAAGGAGCATTTAATCAATGGGTCTGATGGTAGCAATACATGTCTGGGGAACCCTGAGTGGTCTGCTATGTTGGAGTTGAAGTCTCTTGGGTGATGAGAGAAATAAAAAGGAGTGAGAATTGCCAAGAGATAAGGCAAGATAGCTAAGTTACAGCCAAGTCGAGCAGAGTTTTGAAGGGTATGCTCAGGTATCGGAACATTATTTTTAGACAGTAGTGAAAGTCATTGAAAGTTATTGAGATAGGCATGAGAAATATTATATTTTTATTTTAGAAAAATAACTTTCCCTGCAGTGTGCAGCATGGAATGGAGGTAAGGTTATGATGGGGGACAGGGAAATGAGGGAGAAAGAGTCAAAGTTATTTTGAAGTTTCTAATCGGGTTTGTCACTATCTTCTGCCTGAAATCTAAAAAATAAAATATCTTAATTTATACTGTGTTTAATGACATGGTTTAATGTTAATTTAAGGTTAGATTTGAGTAACAGCCCTTCCAGTAAATTTAATTATTTTGTTAAAGTAAATGATATGTATTATTTTATTCCAATATATTCCTTCATTAAAAAGTATAAGTAAAAAATAACCATTGTTCAATTAGTTAAGGATTCTCCCCACCCCCTTTATGGATTTCCTAGGGCCTTTTCCTCTTCCTTCTCTTTTCCTCTTTCACTGTAGTCTTAGCAATTTTGTAGTACTTTATGAGTTTGCAATAAAGTTTGGCCATTGAAACAGGGATGGTAGTTTCAGCTACAGTTTTTTGGGGGGGCTAAAGGATCCCTGTTCCCTTTTGCTGAAGAAAGCCGAGAGTGTCGTAAGACATATGGAATGGAAAATATTAAGTCAAATGCAGTAATAAACCAATAAGCAAGAAATTTGATTATGACAAGAAGTAGGAATGAAAAAGAAGCATAACCCTTAGGAAGGGTACAAAACATACACACATGCTAATATTTCTAGTATGTTTTACATTGGTCCCTTATGCATGGAACCTATTTTTGGCCTCATGGAAAATGGATGATTTTCAGTAAAGTCTGCCAATGACAGACCTTTGGGGACTTTGAAAGGAAAAGGTAGCCCTTATGTATAAAAAGCAATTACGACCATGTGAAATGTCTTATGCTGGGCCAGGTATTATTGCACTGCTCTGGTAGAGACATACTTAAATGTTCAATTCCTATGAAATATGGAAAATGACAGCTGATAAGGAATATAAGGCTATTTCATGAATTTCATATAACTTGGAACACATTCTGCCTATTGATATGCATGGCAGAAGAAACATTCCATGGAATAAGGAAAGGCTGAATTTAATATTTCATTATTTTGCTAATACATTTTTTATTTTGGAGAACTACTTACAAACTCCCTTATGAATATTTTTATTAAATATTAGTATTACTAACTACACATCAATATTATCTTAATAAAAGTAATAAAGCTCAGAATGTTTTAGTTGGAAACAAGATGGCAAAGAGCAGTTAATACACTCACAGAATTCACATTTTGAACCAAAAGAGGTGGTGGAGTTGAAGTCATCTGCCTCCAAGTTTCTGCAAGGTAACAGTGATGGAGACTAAGACCCTATGGCAGCAGTTCTCTGTGATTTAATCACACCCACAGCTTAATCCAAGATCACGTGCTGCTTTCCCACCAATACACAGTAGTCAAGGTTAAGACCTTCAGGGTCAGACAGGCTTGGACTGGGAAGCTGCCCTGCTACTTATAGCTGTGTGGTCTGGAGCAAGCTGCCTAACCTTTCTGTGCCTGTTTCCTCATCTGTGAAATGGAGACAATACTCTTCTAGGGTTGTCCTGAGTTTAAATAAGATAATTTATTTAAAGAAAGATATAGCAATCTATTGACATTTTGGTCCAGATAACTGTTAGTTGTGGGGGGTTGTCCTGTGCATGTGACAGCATCCCTGGACTCCATCCACTAAATGCCAGTATCACCTCCCTACACTCCCTTCTTCCTCAGTAATGACAATTAAAAATGCCTCTGGGCATTGTCAAATGTCCCTGTAGGTCAAAGCCCCATCCCCTACCCCAACCACTGATTTTGGAAGTGTACCTCGCACATAGTAAGTGCTCAAAAAATATTAGCTATTATTATTGTTGTTGTTATTTTTTTCAATTTTTTGCTTATAAAATCTTTGTTTCTTTCTTTGGCCTTCATGAGAAAGTATGGAAAAATAGCCAAATGCAAGGAATAGGAAAAAGATAAGTCACAAACTGTATAATCAGCTCCTGAACAGTTTTGTTAAATGTAGTGAGCTTCTTTTCTTCTTTCACTAAGGAGAAGGTGACCCAATACCCAACCCTTGGATACATCTAATATTTTCCAAATTTTACCTGGTTCTGCAGATGCCTGAGTAAAGAGAATGTTGTCATTGTACGAAGCCTGCTGTATGAGAAAAGGAAAAAGATTACATGGTTAAATCACTTGCGTGCTATTATACAAGTTGTGCTCTGGTGAACCAAGCCATCCCCGAATGTAATTTCCGTGTATTTCTTCACCTCTCACCTTCTGCCATCGCTATTACTTAACCCGCTGACCCAGACAGCTGCTTATTAACATTTAATACATGTTGAAGTGTTAGTGGGCTTTAAACAAAAACAGGAAGAACTTTCTGATTTGCTTTTAGCCCTTGAACCATTGCACTAATAATTCTTTAAAGCCCTTTAAAGCCCTACTCTGTCATTTCTATAACTGTGGCATGTATTTTCTTTAAGATAAAAATGAACAATTTATGAAAAAGAATTACCCCCTCCCCCATGTAGGCAAGCTTTCATTCATTTAAAGAATGTCGATGAACTCCTATTATGGTGGATGTTCTATGCGAGGGAGGTCACAATGAGCAGACTGGTATCTATTTTCCACTTGCTTGTAGTGGGGACAGGCAAGAGACTAGGAGATTACAGTACAGTGTGGCAAATGCTAAGATACAGAAGGTGTGTCAGTGGGCACACAGGGGATCACTGAAACACAGAGGGCCCCTAACCCAGTCTTCAGTGGTTAGAAACGTTTCCTCCAATTAAAAACAAATGAAAGGTGAACTACCCCCACTACTCTCCCCTCCTAAGTAAATAAATAGTCACAATGAGAAAAGTACAGAATTCAGTCAGGTGGGAAACTGGAAGTGTGTGACATCTTAAGTGTGTAGCCCTTATATATGCAAAATGCAAGAGCATTTGAGGATAGAAATGTTTAATTTGACATAAATATTTATTAAGTCGTAAGTTCATTCCAGAAAATATTTGACATAGCTAAATTAAGCAAATAGCAACTTATTTTTTAAATTATAAAGCTAATACATGGATGTATTTGAATAAAAGTTCAAACAATACAGAAACAAATAGAAGTGAGCTCCCCTACCTACCCTCCCCATACCCCAAGTTTACTTTCCCAGCCAAAGACGAACAATTAATAGTTTAGTGTATCTCCTTTCAGATGTATTATGTATTAGGTGGAACCACACGAAACTGCTGTTTTTATTGGTCAGAAACGGCCAAGTTATCTGCAACTTCATACAAATCAGCCTAATACTTAACCTAATTTGAATCATCCTACACACGTTATTCTGTGGTATCTTTTCCCTAACAACATATCTTTAAACTTTATGTGAAAAAATAGAAATTAATCTTATTCGTATGGCACATCTCTAAAAGTATTATTAAAAAGTAACCTAGAGAGTATAGATTAATGCTACAGAGAAGAGGAGATGCTGGTCGTGGTAGAGCTGCTGGAAAAATTACTCATAATAAGCAACAGTTTGAAAAACAATTCCTGGTCACCTGAGGTCAGTGTGCCCAGAAGGCCCAGTTCTTTTCAAGGGGCCCAGTGTACGTGGATAAGAAGCTTTCAGTATGCAAACAAAAGAACCACCCCGTCCCATTCTCTGTGCTGGTTTGGCTCTTGCTGGCTCCTGTAATTTACCTTTCATCCACCCAGCGCTCTCCAACTGCACTGTGCCGGGCTCCAGGCTGTCTGGGAGAGAGGGGCCTGGCTCCAAGACTCAGAAGCCATAGTCTGCAACTCCGACTATGTTTTTGTGTTAACAACAAATGTTAAGTTATTTTCTGATGACTGCTGGAGTCTTGGGATACTACATGATCCTCCTATATTGTTGTCTAGTATAATTTTTCATAATTTGCTATTTTTCATAATAATGCCCTCGGAGGGCAATTTGAGTGGAAGCAACATTGGGTTTATGGTCTGAAACTTGAGTTTAAATGTCCGCTCTATTGTTTATTAAAACTGATAGACTGGCTAAATCACTTACCCTCACTGAGCCACAATTAGTTTTAATAGCTACGAAATTGGGATAGTAAAAATATATCTGTCATTTATTGGGTGCTTACTATACACCAGGCACTGCTCTTAGCACTTTACATATATTAACTCATGTAATTGTCATCACAGCCCTAGGGGGTGGTTATGACCCTATTCTGACCCCATTTTACAGGTGAGAAAACTAAGCTGCGAAGAGGTTAAACACCTTGCTATGTGACCAAGGTCACATAGCTCAGGAGTGAGAGGAATAAAAGCAAGAGGTGCCAATGCTTGAAGAGGGATAAAAAGAGAAGTAGGGGTGGTCTTAACAGCTCTTCTTGGTCACCAGTACTAGCCAGGAGTTGGTGAACTTTTTTTTTCCTTTAACTATTGCCCCCAAATCAGAGAATCATAAAATTTTAGAGTTGATGGAACCTGAGAGACTGTGAAGGCAAACTTCTCATGTGAAGAGAGGAAAACACTGGGCCAGATCATTTAGGGAACTTGGGCGAGGTTCAAGCTTGCTGATGAGAGTGCTAGGCACAGTTTTTTGTTGTCTGTGGTCCTGTCATTTTCCCCCTTTGGTTAAATACCACATGCAAGATAAAAAACCTATTTATTGTAGAAAAAGTTAAACATCTGCGATAATATAATGGACCCCCAGGTCCTGCCACCCAGTTTCAACAACCACTTGGCCAACCTTGCTTCTTGTATTCCTATATTCCCACACGTTCCCCACCTCCCACCCCATACTGGAAAATTTTGAAGTGAATCTCAGGCATCACAGCATTTCATCATAACTGCCGTGTATTTCTAAACTATAAGGTCTCTATTTTTAATAGTAATACAATGCTACTACACACCTTAAAAATAACAATCTTGCTTAAAATTGTCAAATATTCTGTCAGTGTTCAAACTGCCCCATACACCACCCACATTTTTTTAATTGTTGGTTTGCAGCAAGGAAGCTTTGAATTTTTATCCAGTGTAAGAGACTATGGAGGATACAGGGATGGCCAGAAAACAATCCCTACCCTTTGGTTCTGAACAGTCAAGTATGAAGTTGAAAACCTACTATTAAAATGGAACAACAGTGCACGTGGTGCACAGGGAGGCAGCAGTGCAGACAGAGGTTTGCACCTTGGCGGTCTGGGTTCTGTGCCTACCTTTACCGCTTACTAACCAGAGCACCTTAAGTAAGTCACTTGACCTATCAGTGCCTTTTTTTCCTTAACTGTAAGATGGGGCTAATAATAGACCTACTGCCAAGGGCTGTTTGAAGGAGGAATGCGATAATACAATCACTTAGATAAGCACATGAAACATCCTAATCACTCAATAAACATTAGCTAGTATCATAACCTGGCATGGTTAATAAGTCTTAAAGGCACTTTTATAGTAGAAAGGTGGGTCATTCTGATCATTATGCCATAAATAATAATAACAGATAATTATTATTATTATGTATTATTATAGTGGTGATGATGATGATTTGGGCCAGGAATTTTTTTTTTTTTATATGCAAGTCAATGCTATTGGCGTTTTTTGCAATCCCTCAAGCTCTCTTATTTCCCTCTGCCTCTGCTCACACCCTCCTCCAAGCTGAGGTCAGAAGCACTCAGTCCCTGCAGCCACATCTACAAGGCATTTTTCTCCTAAAGGGCCTAGGAGCCAGAAGAGATCTGATCCCTAATTCAACTGGGTAGCAGCAGAGTGGCTACTATAATCCCTGTGCTCAGGATGGCTATTCATCTTGGATTGCCCAGTTTGTACCTTTTGTCCCCTTTCACTCCCAGAAGAGTCCCAGTGTGGATGGTAAATTATACACTACCTATACCCAATTCAAAACATCAGGTGTGTTTTTAAAAAGCATATATTTTAATGTCAACCTTCCTTAATTTGTCCCCCTACCCTTGGGCTCTGCTGTGTAATTACTCATCTCCAGAATCACTTTAACCACCGGAAGCCTGTGGACAAGCAATGACCAGTGCTCCTTCTGTTGCTGGAAGTGGTTTATGCTACAGGACTGGTATGACAAGGGTCGTGATTGTATTGCACTGTGGAAGTAGTTTCTATCAATCAAGAATGAGGGTTGGCCAGTTAGCTAAGTTGGTTAGAGCCTGGTGCTGATAACACCAAGATCCAAGGTTCATCCCAGTACCAGCCAGCCACTGAAACAAAGAAAGAATGAGGGGTGGTCCCTTATCTGAGACCATTTAGTTGCAAATTTTAAGAACTGCACATAGGTCATAAACAATTAGTTCCTCACCAATCAGGAAACCTGATTTATCTGTACTCTTTCTTGGGTTAAACACATATTTACTCCTTATATTTATTCAACCATTTAAGACTTCTAGTTTTAAGTAAATGTTTCTTCTATAGCAATGCAATGTGACTTCTTTATTAGGAAAACATAAGAAGGTAATAAGTACACTATGAGATTAACAGATTTGGATTACTATATAAATTTATGACACTAATAATAATAACAAAAATAATAGGGCCGGCCCAGTGGCGCACTGCTACAGTGTGCCGCTTGGGAGTGCAGTGGCGCTCCCGCCCGGGGGTTCGGATCCCACGTACAGACCGGGTCCCGCTCACTGGCTGAGCGAAGTGCGGGCGCGACACTGAGGGTTGCGATCCGTTGCCGGACACGAAAAAAGACAAAAAGGAAAATAATAATAATAATAATAGTAAAAGATGATTTCCTGGGG
This sequence comes from Galeopterus variegatus, assembly GCF_000696425.1. Lineage (NCBI taxonomy): Eukaryota > Metazoa > Chordata > Mammalia > Dermoptera > Cynocephalidae > Galeopterus > Galeopterus variegatus. Next base: position 252,973 of record NW_007727934.1, on the reverse strand, counting down.
CTAAAACAAAATCTGATGAAATAAAAAACATAGGAAAAAGCACCCACTCATAACACCAAAGTCAAGGGTTTGAATCCCCACACATGCCAGCCACCAAAAAAAAAGCAGCACCCAGACACATAATTTGTCAGTAATTCAGTTTAGGAAACATGCAGTGCTTACTGGGTGCAAGGCTTTATTTTAGACAATCCCTTCAGTGAGAGCCAAGTTGAGTTCTAGTGCAGTTTCCTCAAAGAATTTATTATTTAGTGGAGAGGCTCTAACAAGTTTACAAATAATTCTAATATAAGGCAAAGAAAGATATATGATTTGAGTTGTCTGAACCATGTGGAGGGGATTTAGGGAACTCAGTGTGACTTTAAAATTTAAAAATACTCCTAATTCTGGGAAGCAACATGGATATGGATTTAGATAAGAGGTCCTATCTGTTATATATGTTTGCAAGTATGTATTTACTTATTCATTTATTTTTCACAGTGCTCGCTTTATAGAAAGTTCTTGGCAATGATTGTTAATAATTATGGCAAAGCACTCTCTTAGTATCATTTTTTTTTTTGAAGATGACCAGTATGGGGATCTTAACCCTTGACTTGGTGTTGTCAGCACCACACTCTCCCAAGTGAGCCATGGGCCGGCCCCAAATATTTTAAGTACTCATAAATTTACATATATCTGGGACTCTAGGGGTTTTTAATTGATTCTACACACTTCCCTATTTCTCACTGAACTTGTCCCTTCTGTTTCCTTATCTTCATTCTTCCATCTTGGCTTCAGATTGTGTTTCCATCTCCCTTTCTCAGTCATCTTTCCACTCACCCAGATCTTCAAGAACCCTCTCCTTTGGTGCTTTCACCCCAGCCTACAAACTGCTCAGGGCTCCCCAGTTTTCCCTTGATCTCTTGCCTCACCCCTCCTTCCTCATACCACTAAACTTCTTGAAAACTTATCAAGGAACAAATCCTTGGGCTTGCTTCTTCATTTCTAATGCATTGCTCAATCCTTTGCAGTCTGAATTCTGGCCCCACAAACTCTGTGTGGGTGTGAGAGTATGTGATTAAAATCACCAGAGACCTCTAGGGTAACAAGAGAAGTGAGATATTACAGTAATTAAGCACAGAGGCTACGGAATCAACCTGCCAAAGATTCCAATCCTGGTTAAATTTTGTGCAAGTTAGTTAACTTCCTTGGGCTTCAGTTTCCTCATCTGCAAAATGGGTAGAACAAGAGCACCTACCTGGTAGAATTATTTGAGGATTAAATGAGTTAGTGTACATAAAGGATTTAAAACAGTGGTAGGCGTTGTTAGCTCCTGCTATGACAACAAACTCCCATTGATGCTTTTCTGTCTTTATCTTGTTTGACCTCTCTAAGAGATACCATACAGTTGAACACTCGTACTTGGCTGAAAATCTCCTTTTGCCACAGCCCTCTCCTTTTTTCCTGTCTGATTCCTGCTTATTGAGATCCTTTATGGGGTCCCCTTTTTCTGCCTATCCCTTTAACGTGGGTATTCCCCAAAGAGATGATATCTGCCCTCTGTTTTCCTTGGAATGTACACACTATCTGGAGGACCTCATCCAAACTGAGGCTGCAGCCACCTCTCTGTAGCCTGGTCCTGTGCTGAGCCTCAGGCCCCAGGCCTGCATACCTAGCTTTAAGAAATCCATGAGCACTCAAATCCAACTGGCTGCACTCCAAATCCTTCACCTTCCATACCAACCTGCCTCCAGGTCTGGCTGGAAGGGAGAGTATGTGGCTCACATCGGAAGTTGGAGTTCCTCTTCCTCTCGCCTTTCACAGAGGCCTACCGAGTCTACTTCACATCTCTCATTCATCCCCTCTCACCATTCCCACCTCAGCAGACTTCATTCAGATCCCCATCTCTCCCCGTGTATCACCGCATCAGGCTCCTTACAAACTTCCTGCCTCAAGTTTTGTCCCCTTTCAACTCATCCGCACTGAGCTTCCCCCCCATCTTTGCAAAATGTAAACCTTATCACATCAGGCCCTAGCCTAAAGTCCTTTAGTGATTCTTCCTAGCTCAGAGAATGAAGTTCACATTTCTTGGCATTTACGGTTCTGTTCTATCACCATGGTCTCAACCTCCCTCCCCTCCAAGTCCTGCTTCCCTAACTGCATGTCATATTCCTTGTGCCCTTTCACGCCTCTAGCCCTTTGCATGGGTACTTCCCACTGCTTGAACATTTTCCTCCTCTTCTTTCCCTTCCCCTCCTCCCTATCCTTTGGCATCCTATTGACCCTTTTTTGGGGAAGCCTCAGAAGGTCACTGTACTTGTCACATAGGTGCTCCTCTGGGTTCAGACATTACCCTGTGTATAGCATAGCTCTGTTAGAGTACTTACAACAATGTAGTCTTTGTCCCTGTTACGCGTCTCTCCCCTTTCACTATAAATACCATGAGGGCAGCTTCTGTGTTATATCTAACTTTGTACTCCCAGCACCTAATGTAGTGCATCTGGCACATAGAGGATCTTGATTACAGAAAGCTGTAATCGAGATCATGCATTATCTCCTCTCATCCTCACTAACCGTGAGGTGGTTATTGTTAGTGTAGAGTCCAACAATGAGGATTGTATATTCATTTTTCAACCTTATGGACAAAAGACTTTTAAATGATTACCAGTAAAACAAGGATTATTAAAAAGCAAGCTTGAAAAGTATTATACTCTTGGTATAGTAATTCCACCCCTAGGAATCTATACTAAATAAATAATCAGAGACAAGCAAGTTTTATTCACCAAGATACTCATCACCAGGTAATTTATAATAGTAAAGAAAAACAAGAAGAAAAAAATATAGAGAGAAATGATTAAACATACAGAATTATGGTATATCCATACAATTGAACATTATACTGCCATTTTACATTATGTTTCCAAAGAAGTTCTAATGATCTGGGACAACACTCATGTTCTTCACGAAAAAACTGAATAGAAAACTAGCAAATATATTAAGATCTTAAAGGGGGAAAAAAAAAAGCCCTCACATATAAGCAGAGAAAAATGATTAGAAAGAAATATGCTAAAATGAACTTTTCAGTGGTTATATTTTGGGTGATTTTTGTTTTGATATATAATTTTTGGTATTTTCCAAGTTTTCTACAATAAGCTTCTTTACTTTTATAATCAGAAATATGATGCACTGAACATCTTTTGTTCTATTTGTGCAGCAGCAATCCTCCTTATGGTGAGAGTACATGGGGCACACCCCTCCTCATCTTAGGCCACGTGGTGTGGATGAAGTGGACCCCCAGCCCCTGCTCTGGGGTGGACATGTGACTCAGACCTGGCCACTCATCATATTCCATTCCTATGGTTTCAGTGAGTGGTTAGGGATGAGCACGTGCCTTAAGCCAGATCAGTGAGACTCAGTTTCAATACTTTTTTTTTTTTTTTTAAAAGATGACCGGTAAGGGGATCTCAACCCTTGGCTTGGTGTTGTCAGCACCACGCTCAGCCAGTGAGCAAACCGGCCATCCCTATATGGGATCCGAACCCGGGGCCTTGGTGTTATCAGCACCGCACTCTACCGAGTGAGCCACGGGCCGGCCCAGTTTCAATACTTTTAAAGGAGATGTTTATGGGGGAAGAAAAGCTCTGTTTCTGTTGGTACTAATGAGCTGTAATCCTAGAGCTGCCTGAATAAACACGAGGACAGCAAAGCAACATAGGAAAGTATCGCTGAAAGATTAAGATGGAGAAAAATGCGCACACAAACACCTCCACCCTTCAAGTACTAATGACTTTGAGTCCTTGGATCTAGGAAAGATTGAAACATTATCCTCCCTGGATTTTCCAGTTATGAAAGCCAAATACATTTTACGTTTCTTTGCTTGCTTAAGTCAGTTTGAGCTGGGTTTCTACCAGCTGCAATCAAGAGTCCTCACTAAAACAATTATGAAAACAATAAAGTATAGAAAGCACAATTCATGAAAGAGTTCAGGACCATCACAAAATACAGAATAGAACTGATCCATACGTCCTACCTCAGATATAAACCATTTCCATTGTTGCAAACGTTCTGTTGGACAGTGCTGGTCTACAATATAGCTCATTCACATAGCAGTTTGCTCATAGCACCTTAGATATGCCTCCTTTTAGTACAAAACAGACAGGGGGTATTATTAAAAATAGCTAACAACTCTAAAGGCACAGGTACTGGAGGCTCTCTGCTGTGCCCAGCATTAAACCTTCAGTTGCTGGATCTAAGATGATTTGGGATGTCTCAAAGGTGAGTTGGGGTAAGGGGGGCATTTAGGAGGTGTTTAGGAATGGCTTATTCCTAATCATTACAGAAGAATTTTAATATTCTACCAATCAATATGGCCAAACTGGTGAGTACTGGCTAAACATGAGTTCTGTTAGCAGATATTATAGTTTCTTTTTTGGGTGCCTGTTTTCCCTGATGGACTGTGAATTCCCTTAGGCAGGACCTTTGTCTTATTCATTTTTGTAGGTCTTGTGCCTACCTGGGTTCTCAATAAATGTTCGTTGAATGACAAACAGGAATGACAGTCCAGCATTGTGTAATTCCCTCCCCCCCCCCATAGAAGTTTCTTGTCTAGAATTAAATTGCAATATGGTCTCTTTTCACCCACTCTGCTGAAGATTTTATCCTCTGCAATATCAGTTGATTGAAGAAGAAAATTGTAAATTTTCTCTCTCAGGCATAATGTTGATATTTTAACTCAGTGATTTTTTTCTCAATACAAAATGGATTTTAGAAATAAATCAAGATCCCAGAAACTTATGATTGCTTTGAGTGGTATCTTTTATCTGTCATTCTAAGAAAAAATGTGGCCTGATGGTCCGGGGCACAGAGACCTTTTGAGTCTCAGTTCTGCGACAGCTGGATGACTTGAACCTCTTGCTAGGACCCTGGAGGGTGGGTTCCCCACTTGACTGTAAGGACTGTAAGGGCAGGGCCCACATCTGTCTAGGAACAATAGTACTCCTGGTGCCTAGCTACTCCTTGCGTCACCGTAGACATTTAATAAGTGCTTGTTGAATGAATAAATACACAAATTTAAAGAGAGGCAATTATGCACACTGATCATTTGATCGTCCTCTAGTACTGATAATTTTTAAGTGATTAGCCTTAAAAGTCATTTTTCTTAAATCAACCTGGGTCCTGGCACCATCAAACTGGAGAGCTTTCAATATTAAGTGGGCAATTATAAATTATTAATTATAAATTTTGGATGATACTTTAGAGGAGTCTAGGTGTACATAAATTATTCTATCCCCTTTTTCTGATGGGCGCCTGCCATTTATTTTCCATTGTTAAGTTCTTTGGAGGGATGTTTTATTAGTTTATCAGAATGCATAGGGAAATCTCATCATAATTGGAGGTCTTAAAATGAGAGTTCAAACCCTGAGTTTCCTTTCTATTAGCTTTGTGATCTTGGGCCACTTTTAGAACTAAAAAAATAAACACATCTGCTCTACCTACCTCACAAAGCTGTTACTGTGAGCATGAAATAAGTCAGCGCGGGGAAGAACTATAAAGCCATATACAGATAACTGTTATTACCTTCCATTCAAGGATCGCCACAGTGAGTAAATGGGTAACACACTTCCTAAGCAATGTAATCTGGCTTAAGAGAATCGTTTTACTTTTATTTTGTTCCTGGGACGTGCTAGGGCAGCTAAGAGGAACGCAGGGATCCCCAGCCCTGTAACTGTGGTCTGATACAGAAGCGGAGAAACCGTACGGGGGGGGGGGGGGGGGGAAGGCGCCCAGGGCTCCCAGAGCAAACTTCGCAAGGCACCCCTCCCCACCCCACCGCCCCAGTCTCTACCAAAGTCTCGGCAAGGGCTTGCTGGGCGGAGGCCACACCGACCAATAGAAGCCAGTTGTGTTCTTACAGGTTACGGAGCAGGTGAAGAAACTTAGCATAAAGAATTACCTAACCCCCCGCTCAGCCTTTTACTGCGGTGCCAGGCGCCACGCTTGGTCCCCCTCGACTAACAGGAATGGAGAAGAATGTCGGGGTCCAATTTCCCAACCTCACCTCCCCCTCCTGTCCCCGCGCCACCTCCACACTAGCGGCGTCCAGCCTGCTTTCTCCTCAGCGTGCGCTAGGGGTGGGCGGCCAACCTTTATTGTCTGGGGAGCACCTGCCAGGTGGTGGGCCCGTGCCCTGATGTGCGCGTGGTGCCCAGCTTCACACAGCGTGCGGGCAGCACCACCCGCGTCCGGGAGCCGCCTCGGGCGGGCAGATCGCATCACAGGGGAGGAGAGGTGGAGAGATGAAGAGGCTCGGGGGTCAAGAGCGGGCGGCTGAGGGCCTGCGCGCCAGCCCCCTTGCCCTCCCAGCGGGCACAGCCCCCCGGGATAAGCACGTCGAAGGAGCTGGGGCCAGACGCCGCCGGGAGGGAGCGAGACCCAGGCGGGAGGGAGGGAGGGGAGGCGAGGAGGGGCGCCGAGGAGGGGCGTGGCCGGCGCGCAGGGGGAGGGCGCTGGGAGGAGGGGCTGCTGCTCGGCGCTCGCGGCTCTGGGGGCTCGGCTTTGCCGCGCTCGGTGCACTTGGGCGAGAGCTGGAACGTGGAACACAGCTCCGGTCCTAGCACAGCCACCGCGATGAGAGGCGCTCGCGGCGCCTGGGATTTTCTCTGCGTGCTGCTCCTCCTGCTCCGCGTCCAGACAGGTGGGACATTGCTGCGGCCACCGGGCCGCGACCCTCGGCGCAGCCTGTGCCCCGGAGGGGTGGGTCCGGAGAGGAGGCTGCGGGCCCTCCGTGTTGCAGCCTCCGGGAAGATTCGAGGCGGCCCCGGGACTCTCCTGCGCCCTGCCTCGCTCACCTGCGCGAGGGGCCCCCGCTGCTGGTGGCGTGGGGCGCTGAGCCGGAGGTCGTCCGAGAACGGGGGCAGCGAGGGGGCTTAGGCGTGAGCGAGGCTCAGGCTGCGGGCGGCCGGGCTAGTTGGGGGTTGCTTTTGTGCGGACGGTGCGCGGGTGGCAGAGGCGGGCGGCTCGGGGGTTCGCTCCGAGCGCGTTATCTCGCCGTGTGAGGAGCGGTCACAGCTTCCTTTTGTTAAAAGTTGTGTGTGTGACCCGCGCACCCGAGGACCACCCGGCAGGTTCCCGGCCGCGTCGAGGGCAAAGTTGGAGAGCCTTTTCTTTGCTCTGCGGCTGCTGCTTTCCGACCGCGGACGCTCTTTGTGCCCTGGGCTGGGGACAGACCCGCCGCCGCCTCAGCTTGCGGCGCCACCCGTGCAGACGAGTCGAAGGCTGCGGTGCTTCCCGTCCCTCTGGTTATCGTTTTGCGCGGGGAGCGTGCGGCTCTGGGGCGGGACCCCAGGAGGCTGGAGGTGGCGGCGACAGGGACAACTCGGGCACGGCGTATGAAAAGCAGCCACTAGGTTGCAGACTTTTTTGCTTTCGTAAATCCCGTGCCGGAGGCTCGCCCCCTTTTGCCGCGGTGCTGTTTCATTCCTGCCACGCGCCCGGGAGCGGCTGGAGGCTGCGGTTGTCGCCTGCTCCGGGTAGGCAGGGACAGCGCGCTGGGACGTTGCGGTGACCGACCCCGGTGGCCTCTCGCACCCAGCCTGGCCAGCCTGGCGGGCTCTGGAAGCCCCTCGTTTCGGTGTCTGCGACTTGTAAACGCAGGTGTCCGTTTTCTTCGGCAATTTTGAGATTCGCGACACCTCCTCCCGCGTGGTATTTGTACTTCAAGACTGCCTAAGGTGGGGTGTGGGAGATGGAGTGGAACTTCCTGCCAATCTTACTTGGTTCCTCAAGCTGTTAGGAAAATCCAGCTATGTCCACGAGGGAACTTGTATCTTAAAGTGGAGGAGGATTTGCAGGCTTCTGGAGCCCCCAGTCAGATTCCTGCCTCCTCTTCCCTTTTTTTCCAGGTGTCGCTGATGCGCCCTCGCTTGCGGGTCGCCTGGCTAACTCCTGAAGCCCTGCTCTCTCCCAGGTCTTTTTATTTTTTAGAAAAATCCTATGTGGTTACCCTGATGATGTAAGGATAGAAAGTGAGTTCAACTGGAATCAGGCAGTCTTAGGGAAGCATTGCGATGAACTGTTGTGAGGCTCTGTCGGCTACCGGTCAGTTTCTCCAGAAAGTCTCAAGATGCCGCCTCCACCATCCAGGTCTTGTAAGGCATTGTGAGGGCTTTCCTGTAGGGGAAGAGAGCCCTTGCGTCCGGACCCCTGTGCCGGAGGAGGGGTCACCAGGGGTCACCAGTGAGTGTCAGGATTCCTTGGCGGGTTTGATCGCCTAGGTCAAAATGACACATTTCGTCTTTATGTTTTTGTGCCTCGGCCTTTTTATATCAGTTAAGGTACATGAACTAGATCTTTCTAGGAGGCTAGAAAGACAAATCATGCCAAATATTTCCCTTTTTAAAAAATTAAACCTTCCTCATAATTAGCCTGCTCCATCCAATAGTTTTTTTGGCAAAGGGAATTTTAAGGTCTGTTCCCTGGGAGGCAGTGTGGTGTAAATGACAAAGGCTTGCTCTGCTCCTCCAGTTTGGTCTCCTTTTCTCTGCCATTCATGGGCTGTGTGTCCTTGGGCAGGTCGCTTAAATTCTGGGGAGTCCAGTTTCCTCAAAAGCACAATGAGGCATCTGCATATGAAGGATCCTTTGGGTCCAGAATTCTCCTCCAGTGTTCTGAGCATAGATACAGCACTCTCAGCTCTTTCCCTGATATCTTCCTGCTTTTTTGAAATTGCTCTGCCTGTGCTGGTCACAGGGACCACTTGGTGTACAGCTGTGTCTTACTGGTCTGCCCCTGGCTAAATCAGGGAGCTGTGGTTTATGCCGCCCTCCCCTCAATTACCACATGCCCCCCTACATTGTCCTTCGAGGGCTAGCTGGCCCCTATCCCTGTCCCCTCAGTATTTACAGCTCCTTTGCTCCACCTGCAAGGAATAGTGAATCATACCTTCTCCTTGTTCCTGTGTGTGTGTGAGGCTAGAGTCATTCTCAGCAGCTGGACACAAGGCATTCTGGATTATTATCCTCTGGAAATAAGACAATGGTTTTATAAAAGGATCCTAGACAACTCATTTATCCCTATTCTGGTCTTTCCTACTCATCCACACTTTTATTATGACTTTGTAAATCATGTGTGCTGTGTGTTTGCCACATGCTTTCTAATGTGCCTTAAATTTCATATTACATGTGTGTTGTACATAGCTCTAGCTCTTTAATTGGAAACTGTGCCAGGCCGTGTGCTGGGTCTTTACCTGCTATTTCCAGTACTCTCAACAAGCCCAGGTGGTAATACTGTTACCACTCCTGCTCTTTTACAACTGAAGGAACTAGATAAGTCATTTGCCCAAAATAATCACTGGTGAAGCCTAAGGTCAGCTCCATATCCCAAACTGTATCCATTTACATGACTCACCAGAATCTGTTGTAAAGTAAGACTCATTGAAATACATTCAGTGAGTGCTTACTTTGTGCCAGGCATTGTTGGAGGTTCTGGGAATACAGGATGGGCAATGTCACCATCTTCTCAATTTTGGTGGAAAAGACCTAGAATTGCCTGTCTTATGATGTTTGAGTTAGAGTGTTCTCAACTTTAGGGAAGAATTTGCTTAGCGAGGATTCATTAAATTATAGCTTGGAGGAGGAAGGGTGTGTAGGTATTTGACCCTGTGATTTTGAGGGCTTTAGGTGTTAGCTGTTCCATTCCAGTTAGGGTCCCTCAGAAATGAAGATGAGCTATCTCTAAAATTATGATGGAAGTCAGTTGAAATCCATCCCCCACTCCAAAAAATAAAAATGAAAATGGCCTTAGCCTTGTATACTTGTGCATACTTGTGAAAGAGAAAACCCCCAACGATGGCTGGTACCACTGGCTGTTTACCGTGGATGAGTGTGGTGAGATGTAGTGACAATTTTCCACTCATAACCTTCCTCCTCCCAAAAGAAATTTTCATCAGAAATGTGCCAAGTATTTATGGGCTTCCGTTGGATCACATTTATGTACAGATGTTGTTGTGCTGATGAATTTTGCTGCTGTTGTTGACAGTCGGTAGAAGTTGCCCTTAGGATTTTGACTCATTTCCTCAAGTCTCCTCCAGCTGATTAAAGGACACAAGGAAATGAGTTGTGGTGTCCTGAGCTCAGTTCTCTGAGCTGAACTGCTTAAAGGTAGTGGTCAAGGCTGTGGCAGCGTTTTCTCCAGAAGGAGTTTAGCTTAAAAGCTGGCAGGCTAGGATGTGGGAAGTGCTTTATTTTGCTGCATTCATGTATGGCAACTTTAAAAAGGTGGGATTAAATGACATTTACAGAAATCCAAATATGCAAAATTTCATATGCAGTTTCAGCAATTTGGATTGATATTTTCACAGCTCCAAGTCCAGAGTGAGGAAGGCTTGGAAGAGAGTAAGCAGAGGTAAAAGTTTCAATTGAGGGCAAATCCAGTGTAAATCTTCACTGAAAGAAGAGAGGACTTGTAAGTCTGGTGTAGCATCTCTGATTTCTGACATTTTTGGTCATGATCATACAGTTCATCTTTTGACTTAAGTCTTTATAAGTAAAGAGCAGTTGTAAGCTGGTAGCCTGTGGACATGTTTTGTTTGGCTCACATGATGCTTTTTAGAAAACACTGAGGCGATATTTAAACATCTACAGAACTTGTATTAAGATCTCGATGGGCTGGCCGTGGCTTACTTGGGAGAGTGTGGTGCTGATAACACCAAGGCCACAGGTTTGGATCCCTATACAGGGATGGCCGATTAGCTCACTTGGGAGAGCATGGTGTTGCGAACACTAAGTCAAGGGTTAAGATCCCCTTACCAGTCATCTTTTTTAGAAAAAATCTCGATTTTTCTATCCTCTTGAAGAATTGAAGACCCTGCTGCCTGGTGCCTTTAGATAGGACCAGTGTTCTTTAGGTTGTGTTAGGCTCTGCGCTCTCTACTACCAGCCCTTAGGCATTTTACATTGGGCCCTGGTGAGTGCAGGTGGACCAGGCAGGTGACAAGTAAAAGGAGCATAGGCAGGACGCCATATATTAGTCTGATGGCTCCATGGCTGACAGCTCTGTCAGGCTTGGAGCAAGTTGTTTAATCTTTCTGAGCTTCAGTTTTGCCACATACTAGCTGTTTAACTTTGGACAAATTACTTAACGTCTCTGTGTCAGTAAATGTGTTGCTACTTATAAAGCTTTTAGAATAGTGTCTCATCGTATGTGCTCAATACATGTTAGCCATAGTACTATCTGTAAAATAGGAATTATTATTATCCCTAAAATGAGAATAATGCTTACTCTTAATAAAGTGCCCTGAAGATTAGAAAGAGATTCTTGGGAAAGTGCTTGGCACAGGCCCTAGGACAGGATAGGCATCTAATAGCTGAGTGAACTCCTCCAGTATGTAGAATTTGACTATTCCTCTGTTATAATCTTTGCACATTGGTAACAATAAGTACTAACCTGACAGCTTTTAAAATGAAAGAAACTTTTAATTTTTGTGTTGAGTTTTATATAGCTTTTGGTATAATAGATAGGAATCACTGGTCTTAGAGATTGTGAACAGATCTTGGACTTTCCCCCCCACCCCCCAGAAAAAACCCAGACATATCAGATTTCTCTAACGGAAACATTTGTACCTGATAATTTTCCCATTCATTTTATGCTTTAACCTTCATGCTTACATTTTGGTCATGACACACTTTTGTTAGTTATCTTCCAACGCATTCTTTTCTGACAGCTAGGCTTTCAACACTTTTTGCAAAATTTAAGCTGTAAGCTAAATTATTATTCAGTGCATGTGGCATCAGAGTTAAGAGCTTGGGCTCTGAAATTGACAAGCCGAATTTTTAATCCCAGTTCAGCCACTTGCCAGCCGTGTGATCTCGGACTGGACCATTTACCCTCTCTCTGAGCTTCTTTTCCTCATCTGTAAAACGGGAATAATGGCATTGGGCTCCTACAAGGATTAAGTGAGACTCCCCACGTAACATGCCCTTTATAGAGGAACTGTGCGGACTCCACTATCAGGCTGATTTTCTTGTGTACTTCTTTCATCTTTGTCTCTTAGGAAAAATTTGGTAATTATGTAAAACCAGATTATATAGTGTTTTTTAAAAAATTTTATTAAGATGAAGTTTGTACATTGCATGTTTAGTTTTTTAAAAAGTCCACGGTTAGTGGTAATGCTTACTTCTCTCCCCGATTCTTTGTTTACCTTTATTCTTAGCTTACTTTCCACCAAAGGGGACATAGATTCTAAATAAAAGTTTAAGTGGGGTGGAGGGAAGTCTGTAAATGGCCATTTTCTCTGAGTGAATAAGTGAGTGTACCTCACCTAGGATCCATGGGCTCTATTACCTTCGTGGCTTTGAAAACTACTTAAGAGTGAGGACCTTTTCCTTGACTGCTTTCTCTAGGTGTTCAGGGACCCAGCTGAACTTGTCCATTGCCCCAGGCTAGACACACAGCAGCACTCAATAAATATCGGTTTAACATTTGTTCTCCAGCACTTGCACCATGCTTTGAACATGATAAATGCTCAGTAAACATTTTGGATTCAGTTTAACAAAGGTTTGTCAATCCCTATGCCTTGGTACTTATAGGGACTACAGATAATAGGCTGGGGGTGGCAAGAGTCCAGCCACTGATTCAAAGTAGAATTTGTTGTCATAAGTACAAAGTGCTCTGGGCAGGATTTTAAAGCAGAGGGGTTTAAGTCTTGGTGTGCAGGTGATGGAGATCAGGGATCCTAAAAGTGTCCATGAAATAATATTTGAGATTGATTTCTGCATATTAAAGTGGGAGGGTACAGTGTAGTTGAGGCTTCAATGGAAAAGGCTACAGAAACATGGAGCAAGACATTAAAGACCTTATTTAGTGATTATCAAATCTTTTGATTGGTATGATGGTTGGGGTAGGGAATTGGAGGGGAGGAGATTGGAAAGATACACTTCTCTGATTAGCATACAGGAGCATTGGAGAGGGAAGGTATATTTAGTGTTGAGTTCAGTCCAGATTATGAAGAAGGCTTTGAAGTCAAGGCTAAGATGGACTTGATCCGGGAGTGGCCCTCCAGGCTTTGCCTGCTAGTCCACAGCTACCTGCTCCACCATTCTGTCCAGTTAAGCACACTTCCTAACCCACTCTGTGGTCTGAGGAAGCAGGATGTCAAGTCCTCCAAATGTGGACACCCCCTTGTTGTGGGTGGCCAGGACTGAGGGAGGGTGTGTTTTAGTAAAGTACACATCACATAAATTTGCCATCTTAACCATTTTTAAGTGTATAGTACAGTGGGGTTAAGTACACTCACACTATTGTGCATCCAAATCTCCAGAATACTTTTCATCTTGCAAAACTGAAACTCTGTACCCATTAAACAACAATTCCCCATTCCCTTCTGCTCCCAGCACCTGGCAACCCATGCTACTTTCTGTCTCTGAATTTGACTATTCTAGGTACCTGTTATAAGTGGAAGCATACAGTGTTTGTCTTTTTGTGACTGCCTTAGTTCACTTAGCATAATGTCCTCAAGCTTCATCCATGTTGTAGCATAGGTCAGAATTTCCTTCCTTTTTAAGGCTGAATAATATTCCATTGTATGTATATACCACCTTTGTTTATCCATTCATCCATCAATGGACATTTGGGTTGCTTCCACCTTTTGGCTATTGTGAACAATGCTGCTATGAGCATTGGTGTACAAGTATCTAAGGGGGAGGGGGCTTAGGGTGCTCTTTGGGATGGTTAATCTCATGGCTGAGAGCTGTATGTTGGTAGAGAGCTGAGCAGAAGGATAATCAGTCAGACTGTTTAGATCATCTCTGCATACAGGGGTAAAGGGCCTGGGTATTAGGGTACATGCTCTGGAAAGAAGGCACAGCGCTTAAGTGACATGACTATGTGTCAGGCACTGAGATCGGAGGAAAGAGAACAGGAGTTATCCTGGGTGTAACTGGGAGCAATGGCGGGTACAGTATTATGGAATTAATGGAAATAAAGCCAAGAGGATGGTTAGCCTGTTGGAGGGAAGGAATATGATATTGGGCTCTGATGTGTTTGTTCATTCATTATTTACGGGGCTACATTTATTCAAAACTCAATTTTACAGACATGATGGTAGATGTAAATGAAATTCTTAGGGTCAGGTCCATGTTTAAGAAATAAAACTAAACCCCAAAGTCGCAGAACATGGCTCTGTAATATTGTGGTAGGATTTGGGGATTATAAAGAATTGTGTGTTAACTGTGTTCATATAATGAAAAGTGATTTAATTATATTTCTTTTATAATTTCATGTAATGAAATATAATTTAATTATATTTCTTTTTTCATGAAAGAAATATATAGTGGTAAGATAATCCTATTATTTCTTCTCTGCATTTAGGCCATTTTTCAGGTATGCTTTCTGTTTTCCTCAGAGAATAATAAAATGGACATTTTGAATGTAGAGGACAGAGTTGATGAAAGCTTTGGGAAATAGGCCCTGTGAAAGCAACTTAAAGAAATTGGATTTATTAAGCCTGGAGAAGATAAGGTGAGGGAAGGCTTAGTGAATGACAGTCTTCAAATATTTGTAGTGTGTGAGTAAAGAATGGGACGAAAGTGAGAGTAGTTTAAATTGCCCTGGAAAGAAATTGAGATTTTTTTTTAGGGAAAATTCTTTAATCGGAAGGGTTGGAAAAGACTTTATTGCATTACCAGAGCCTAGCTATGGGGTCTTCGCTGGAGGTATGAGGAAAGCCCAATACTTGTCATTTTGAAATGGTAGGTCCTGCCCAACTCCATTGGTTTGATGACCCTTTAAGGGCCTGTCTGAAATCCTTTCAAAAATAATTTGGAAATAGGAAAATAACCAGCCGTTTTTCTTTTCTCACTGCCATGGCTGCGGGGTAAAGTGTTTCCTTATAAATGCTGAGTAGACTCTAATGTGATTCACTACTATATTCACAATTTTGGCTATACTGAAAACAGCCAGTGAAGAACCCACAGCCTAAGAATGGGTTATTAATCTGTTGGGGGTAGGGGGATCTAACCACAGAACAAATTGTGCAGTGTGGTAGCTTAAATTGAGTGTCACAACAAGAAAAAATAAAAGGAAGTTGGAGGTCTAGAGAAATCCATAATCGATCATTTAGCCCTAACCTAAGAATGATTGTGCTCTGTGATCACCCAAAGCCGCACCTAGACTGACCGGTTTGCCCTTTTTCCTCGATTACTCAAGGATGGATGGTTCACTCTGTGGTTTGCCCACCACTCTGATTTCCCTTCCCGTCTGTTCATTCCCTTTGGTCATGGCTCAATGGCATGTTTTAGATCAGCCTGCTTCCGATGGGGGAAGGTGATAGAAACAGAGTTTCAGTTCAGCAGCTTCTAGTTGATACCATCATCTTACCTGTCATGTGGAAATGTGTGAGAATGTCTAAGATGGAATACCTGCCTTTAAGGAGGCTAGAATCTATAGGAAGGTAAATAAATGTGGGAAGGTAGACACTCATGTAATATGATTTATAATAAGAGTTTAAGCAAAAGTTCTGGTCATATTCGTTACCATTGGGTGGAGGCCATTGGCATCACTTCTTGAGTTGAATGGCTGATTCAAAGGAAGATATGGGACCTGAGTTAAATCTTGAAGAGTGGGACAGGGTTTGGTCAAGATGTGAACATCAAAAGTGAAGGGCGAGGGTTGACCAAAGGCTCTCATAGAATCTCTGCAGAGACTAGTGGAAGGTGAGATGGGATACTTTTGAGGGCACTTGGATTTTTACTCTTCTATAATTGAAGTATTTCTGATACTGCCATATGTGATGAGGTTTTTGTAAGTGTAATCTTGTCAAGTACATGCTTGGTCAGAGAAATAACTTTAGAAAATGGAAAAGTTTGGATCTCAGTTTTGCATGTGTTACCTAAGTTGTATGTACAGTGCAAATCCAGTACTGATATGTACTTTGGGTTGTTTTTTTTTTTTTTTTTTTTTTTTTTTTAAAAAATAACCGGAAGGGGGTTTTTAACCCTTGCCTTGGTGTTGTCAGCACCACGCTCAGCCAGTGAGCGAACCGGCCATCCCTATGTGGGATCCGAACCCGTGGCCTTGGTGTTATGAGCACCGCACTCTCCCAAGTGAGCCACAGGCCGGCCCCAACTTTGGGTTGTTTTTAAGCGTAAGGCTAACTACCCTACCCTCCCCGACCTTCCTACACTTTACCCCCAACCCTCAGCCAGGATTATGGATTTTTTTTTTTTCCTTTTTTGTCTTTTTTTATACTGACTGGTAACGGGGTCGCAACCCTCGGTGTCACGCCCGCACCGGGGACCAGCAACGGGATCGCAACCCTCGGTGTTGCGCCTGCACTGCGCTCAACCAGTGAGCGGGAACCGGTCTCCACAGGGGATCCGAACCCTCGGCGGGAGCGCCGCCGCACTCCCAAGCGGCGCACTCTCCAGTGCGCCACCGGGCGGGCCCAGGATTATGTATTTTGTGGGCTCAACATCTGATGGTGCCCAGTAGATGATCTTTGATTTTTTGTGTATTAACATACTTTAAATATTTAGTAAAATGATGAACTTGGTATGTAAGAGACTATATAAATCTTGCTTATGTCAATTCATTCATTAAAGCAAAAACAACAACAAGCAAACCCCCAAATCTTGCTAAGGGTCCTTTGTGGCTTGGGACATCTTCAGATTCTTCCCGGGATTCCCCAGTCCTACATTAGAAGGCAGTTAGGCACTGGTGGCTGTTTGTGGTGGGCAGAACTCTGTCACTTAGGGAAAAGGTGAGACTGATGGTACTTGCCAGTGAATGCCTTGTTCTTGACTTAGAGGGGGGGAAAAAAAGAGAAAAAACGAAAAAGAGGAGAAATCTTACTTCTTTACTTGTATCTTTAAGCTGTTTAATGAGGCAAAATATCTCAACTTCTTTGAGATTACCCCATGTGACTCAGATGATTTCAAAAGGTTTTAGAAAATTCTTGAAAACAATCTGGGACTCCCAGTAATTTATATATAATAGCCTATGTTGACTCTTAAGCAGAGGAATTGCTTGACAGAGTTAGAACAAAAAGAGGGTATTATGACAAAGAACTTTGGAAATTAGTGTCCCTTTTCATTGGAAGGAAGTATTTATTGAAAGGGATCCAATGTAGATACTGGCTTCTGGGGAAAGTATTTTCTGGAGATTTTAGAAGTGTGAAAGGTAGCTTATAACACTGGCTATCTATTACTCTACTTGGCTTGTGTATGCTTAAAAAGAAAGCAAGACTATGTCTAAAAAAAACTTGAATTCTATTTGGAAAGACTGGAATAAAGGCAGGACAGGTACTTTTAAAGTGATACAATTTTTAGCTTTTAAAATATTTTAAGTGCATTTCCATCCTAATTTTTACAATTAGATTTCCTTTTTAATGGCCAATGTTGAGAGAATGTACCTTGGAAAGATTTTCAGTTTAAGAAATGGGTGATATTGAATTGGCTGGTAAAACACTTCATGGACTGGTTTTAAGGATTTTCATAATTGTTAAATTAAACCAGGATTCTTAATCTAGAATGTGTCATTAGATTAGCCAATGAAAATGCTAAATTGCAATGTTTAAATGTTTTTCTGTTTATTTTATGATAGTCTGTATATTTACTGCAGGGAAATAAATAAGTTTTTAGCTGAACTAAAACGCATCACTTTGATAAAAAAGAACCCCCTCTTCCTGCTTTTTAAAATAAACTAGCATATGCAGAAGGGGTTGTGGGTTTTTTTTAGTAGATCTGAAAGTGTTGCCTAATTCACATTCCAACATTTTTAAGGGATATTATTTTAAATGATCATCTTAGTTTCAGAACTACTGTCTTCCAGAGAGGCTGGCCAAGTGAGTGGATGCCTGCAGGTGAGGAGAGTCCAGTGCAGGGTGTGGTGGGTTCCTCTCTCCAAACGCGACCCCTGGAACAGCAGCTGTGCTTAAGATTACAGCTTCATTGTGTTGGTCTCCTCTGGTATCTTTTAAATTGACTGTATACCAGGAACGCATAGATTTATTCACAAACAATTATTGAAGTGTTGGGTGGAGGTGTATAGCAGGGAACACACCAGGCAAAAAACCTTGGCTTTTGGGGCTTTTGTTCTAGTGACTTCTTTTTCTCCCAAGACCTTAGGTTCAAGAGTCCAGACAGGGAGTGGGGAGAGGGAAAGGAAAGAAAGAAAAGAAAGTTGAAGATCTCTCATAGAATGCAGTTTAATTTAGATTTATTTTTGTTCTGAATTATGGTCAATTAAGGAAGAAAGTGGCGAAAGGAAAGGTAATCAGAGTCAGAGAGGCCTGGATTATGGAGAAGAGGAGGGTCAGAGAAGGCAGCCAGAATAGAAAAAGGAGACTGACTTTGGGGTGGGGATACACAGGGGTAAGAGCGGAGTGCCTGGAAGCTTTTTTTTTTTTTTAAAAGATGACCGGTAAGGGGATCTCAACCCTTGGCTTGGTGTTGTCAGCACCACGCTCAGCTAGTGAGCAAACCGGCCATCCCTATATAGGATCCGAACCCGTGGCCTTGGTGTTATGAGCACCGCACTCTACCGAGTGAGCCATGGGCCGGCCTCTGGAAGCTTTTTGAGGTGCTTGTCATTACTTGCCACTTGTCCTGGCCTGGGGAGGGCTGCGTATTAGCCGATGTCCATTTTTTCACTGCTGCAATCTCTGTAACTTCAGAGCAGTGGGCCTCTGTATTCAACTGGTGTTCATGGTGAAGGATTTACTGAAGAGTCGAATAAGTGTGTGAAATACTGGGGAGCACAGACTGGTGTCCTCACTTTCAGGACTTTCACAGCCTTTAATTTGCCAAGGAACTATTTTTTTCTAGAACCTACCAGAATGCTCTTCCACAGCCGAGAGAGATGTTTCAGGAGTTCAGGCTGAATGCTCTTCACTCTCTCTCCAAAAACTGGAGGTTCTGCATCTGCTTTTAAAATTCTTTCATCTTTCTCTTGTTAAAATCTGGTGAACTTTGGTTTTAAAAATAACTGTGTTACACTGATGGCACTTAGTGTTTGGCAAAGTGCCATTTAGCCACTGTCAGTCCTACTGTGCACTGAGTTTCAACTCTTCTGTTACTGTAGTTGGCCTGGGTGAGGTGCCAGGAGAGAGGTGACATCAGGTGACTTCATCTGACTTTCTGCATTTTAGTCTTGGGTGGCCTTTCAGAGATCCTTGAAATAATAAGCTCTCAAATTTCAAATGAACGCCTCAAAATGAGAATTGACACCGGTTGAAGTACTCTGGACTCGAAAGTTCCTTCCTTCTCTGTCAATTCTTGGGCACTAAAGTAGGACTCTTGCTGCCTATGTCACTGTTATTAGTTCTGGTCCTCAGGAAGGAATCCAAGATAAAGGCTGTCTAGGGACAGAATGTGGTACCCTCTTGGGATATGGGCAAGAAGGCATACTCAGTGACCTCAGTCTTAGTTGAAGGTATTAAGGAGATATCCTTAGGTGCTTGCTAGGATGTCAGTTAACAATTTCGATGAAATGACCAGCTTTAGGTATACAGGTATGGGTACTTAACTAATTAGAAAGTCAGTTGCTTTAATGTACTTGATCCAGGTTTTGACAATTTCTTTTATCCATTGTAGTCATCATTGATCAGCACCTCTTGTTTGGGGTGAGAATTTTAGGGCTTACATTTAAATAGACCTTTTTAAAATTTACTATCAGTTGACCAGGGAAGTTTCAAAAAAAAAAAAAAAAAAAACACACACAGTAGGGAGCCCATGATTTCTAGGCTACTCCCCAGCTTGTTTGAAAATCAATTAGCAACCATTTTATTTCAATATGGAGGACTTAAACCTCACATTAACTTTTAAGAAATGAATATTTTTCTTAAGGGAACATTTCAGAGAACATGTAGTGAACCCTTACGTGTTCATCATCCAACTTCAACACCTCATCAGCATGGCCAACCTTCTGCTTTGCCTCCACCCACTTCATCCTCCCATGGCTGTGAAGCCTGTCTCAAGCATCATAGAATTTCATCTGTAAACATTTTCAGTCAGTAGTTCTAAAATACGAAGACTCCCTTTTCTAAACATAATGATGATGCCAGTATTACACCCTTTTAAGTCAGTATAATTTCACAATGTCATTGAGTGTCCAGTATTCACATTTCCCCTATATGAAAATAAATATAAAAATATAAACAAAATACAGAAATATTTGAGGGAAACCAAAGAAGATCCACACATTGAAGTTGGTTGATATGTCCTTTAAGCCATTTCTAGTCTGTAGGCTTTAGCCCCCTATTTTTGTTGAAGAAACCGGGTATTTGTCCCGTACAGTTTCAGTCTGAATTCTGATTGCATTCCTATGTTTTTTGTTTTTTTTTTACGAGAGTACTGTATAGGTGGTGTGTTCTGTTATTCTACTTTCTGTGTCTGTTTAAATATACCTTTGTATTTTTGTTAGATTTGTATTTTTTGTTCTAATAGTTGCCTTTATACTGATATCTTTACCCTTGTCTGCTCTTTTTGGAGGGCTATTTCCTATTGGTTTCCTACTGTGAGTAACATTTAAATTAGCCAGTAGTCTTTTCTTTCTTTTCCCTTTTCTCCCCCTAGTTGGGGATTTGAAGTATTTAATACCTTTTACTCCCAATTAATATCTATAAGGCAATCAGTGAGTATATATTCTACTTTTCAGAGTTTCCCCTGTTCCACATTTTTCTGATGATCATACTAAAACTACTTTTTCAGAACATACAGCAGTCACATACTCTACTATCTCCTTTGTTACATCAGTCAGTCTTAGTTGTACAGGTGTAAATACGTATTTAATTCTGGCCACATCCTTATATAATGCCTCTCCTGACATTTTGGTTTTTGGAAGCTAATGGTCTAATAGAAGCACTCATGGGAAGTATTTCCTGAATTATATGTTCACAACAGCTTGTCTGCAGTCTTTATATTTAAAGAACAGGTTGGCCGATATAAAATACTCGGTCCATCTTATCTTTGCTCAAATATCTTTAATATTTTAATGTATTGTCTGTTGTCATAAAGTGTTGTCAAAGTATGATCTGATTTTCTTTCCCTCCCATTTAATTTGGTATGCTTGCCTCGATACCCAAAGGAATGTTTTTTACCTTTATTTTTGGAAGTCCAGTAGGTTTATAATATTGGTTGCTCTGGGCTAATTTTTCCAGGGACATGATGTGCCACTTTAATTGTAATTTTAAGTATTCTTATTATTTCCCCTCAATAAAGATTTCTTGAAGTGTAGCATTTACTACTTGTTCTGTTCTTTGTTAGCTTTAGGGACTCTCATTATGCATGCATTAGATCTTCTTTGCCTGTCTTCTATATCTGTCACTTTCACATTCTTTTAATCCCTTCATAATTTGTTTTAATTTAAAAACTTTCCTCCATTCCATCCTCTACTTTTAGTGTGCTCTCGTGCTCTTTCTATTTACCCTTCATTTCTGAAGTGATTTTCTTTTATTTCTAATTCTTTTCTTAGTTCTTTAACTTCCATATTCAAATCTTCATTTTCTTCAGTCAATTCATTTCTGAGTTTTAAAAATTCTGATTTATGGTATTCTTTATAGCTTCTTTCATTAACTTAATTTCTTTTATCTCATTTTTAAATATTAAGTTACAGTTTTTGTCCTTCTGGCATGACTTTATTGTCTGTACTAGGGATGTCATTCTGCTCCTTAGTTTTTCATAAAAAATAACTAGTTGTAATTTAACTGTGCTTCCTTCCTATTATTCACTGAGTTTTCCTGTACTTTTAGGAGGGCCAGAATAGCTTTTCTAGCACCACAGATCTAGGGTACCCTCTTAGTTTGTCTTCATGAAGTGGTTAAAAAATATGGACTCCATTTTCGCACATCCTAGATCTTACCCCCATTCTCCACCCATCCAGACCTTCCCTTACTTTTGCCCCTGTTGCCCCTATTTTGCTCATCTTAGATTTCATTTCCAGCAATTTCCCCTCAGTGTAGAGTTGTGTCCTGGTTTTAAGTTCATAGGGATCAGACTTCGCCCGACTCCAGCACATTCCAGCACATTAGACATACAGGTGTCACAGCCCCCTCTGCACTCACTAGTAAAACTGGAACCTGCAGCATCCTCTCTCAGTTTCTATGGCTGTTCTCAGAATGACCATCTGAGCTTTCCAGTGAGTGGCTGATGGTAATTCTTGTAGCTGTTGGTAGTTTGTCCCCACCTCCTCATACTTTAATATAGCATTCGTGGGATACCTTCTCAACTAGTTTTGTTGTAGATGTTATCCGTGGTTTGGAGCCTACTCTATTTTGTGGTAGGGGAGATTCAGTAATTATGCTACTTACTACTGCAGCGACAGCCACAGCCACCACCATCATTCCAGAAACTATACTGGCTTTTTTTTTTTTGATGGCTAGCCAGTACAGGGATCCTAAGCCTTGACCTTGGTGTTACCAGTATCAGTGCTCTATAACCAACTGAGCCAACTGGACAGCCCTGTACTAACTTTTTGATACAAAATTTGGTAACCTTTAGGTCTACCAAATCAAGACCCCAAGGTGTAAAGTCTTACAATATTAAGTCATAGTAACTACGTTTAAAAATAATTTTTTTCCAATGTAAGTTATTAAAAATTTGTTGTGGTGATAAAAGTGAGTGGTTGTAAATATCCAAAGACTGTTTAATATGAAAATGAACACTTTATGGCCTACCTAAAGTTAACTTTCTAAGCTTATTGTTTGTGACAAAATGTAATGATTGAAGTAATTTTTAAAAATAAATAATATTAAAAAAAAAAAAAGAAATCGTTTGAGTACCAGGAAGCTCATTGCTGAGTTATTGTTTTGGAGGAAAATTTGTAAGAAGTGACATGATTTGCCATTATTTGTTTGGTGTGAGATTCCTTGAGTTCTAAAGGAGGTACTACTATTCTGTAGTTTTAAAAGCATTAAACCACACTAATACTTTTAATACCATCTAGTAAAGATAACATCATTACTTAATTAGGTGCATTTTTCTTGCTCAGCTTTTTTTCCCCAGTGAAAAATTTGCATATCTTTAATTATAGTCATTTGGGAAAAAAAAAAAAAAAACACTGCCAGGGCTTAACATAATATTAATTTAGATTTCCAAAAATATAAAGTTTTCTTCCTCCAACTTGAGTTTCCTCCAGTTGGCCATCGATTTAAATTACATACTAAAAGGTTACAGTTTTAGAATTGGCCTCTCCCCTCCCCACCCTCCCCCACCCCGACTTTTGGTGATGGCTATTATTCTAAAGCCAGGTAAGGAAGTAGTAAAACTTTCTCAATGGGCATATTGGAAACTTTCTTTTTTTTTAATTATGGAAAATAGAGCAAAATTGTTTTCAGATGTTTCCTCTTGTTTTCTACAAAGAGATTGAGAAGAAATCATTTCAAACAAGGGGCTTTTATATTAAGAATTCTTTGCAAAAGAGAAGAAGCCATAATGTGTTGCTCTAAGTGAATGTCACCCAAGAAAAATTAAGGGAAAGTGAACACTCATTAAGTAAATTGATCGGCAAGTGTTCTGATGAATGTTGAAACAAATTTGAATAAACTAATTTTGTCCATTAGTGTGCTTTTAAACCCATGTGATTGTTTTGGTCTAATTATTTTCTATTTCGCTTATTTAAATGTAGAATGGCTGCAGAATTAACTATTGCAGCAATGACCTAATTAGCAATTTAGAAAATTGGTGAATGGTGTCTGACTACTCACCAAGAAATGTTTGATATTTGGTGGGGCTATGTGCAAGAACACTGACTGTCCAAGGAGAGTATTTGCTGTTTCTCTCCCACTGCAAATGGGGGCTCAGAGGCCTTCCCTGGATTACCATGGGCTGTGGATGTGGGCTGTGGGCCCTCAGATGTAGTGCACCAGATTGAGGTCTGATGTGCCGCAGAAGTTGTATTTGCCACCCAGTGTCACTATTCTGGAGCCCTGTAGCTGTGACTGGAGAATTCTGCAACATTTCCCACTTCTAAAGCTTAGGGATTCGAGAAATCTGTGCCCGACTGGCTGCCAAATCTTGTCAGGGAGACCCAATGCGAGGCCGATTTCTAGGTGTAAAAGCCAGGCAGATTTGCTCACTCAAGAAAATCTGTTTTTGCACGTTTGCGTAGAGTTCTAAGATACAGAATCTGGTAAAATTTGTTTTGCTGCACTAATACCCATGGTTTCCTCTGGCTGACTGTCCTGTGGGGAAGGGGAGTGATGGTTCTCCAAGTGTGGCCTGGAATGGCAGCATCAGCACCCCCTGGGACTTGTTAGAAATGCAGAATCTCCAGCCTCACCCCAGACCTGCTGAATTAGAAACTCTGGAAGCAGCGTCCAGCAATCTGTTTAACAAGCCCTCCAGGTGACTGCTGCAGGCTGAAGTTTGAGAACTGCTGGCCTAGAGTGTAAAAGTGACCGGGCTTTGTCACAGCGGCAGAGCTCTGGTGGCTTCTTGAACCCCCTCCATGTCAGACCACGGTGCAATTCTCAGTTCTCCTTCTGTCAGACTAAGAAAGATAGATAGGAGTTTCGGTTAATCCAGACAGGAAAACAGACAACTGCTGGACTGTAGGACAGTGCTGCCATGGAGGCTTTGAGAAACGTGCACATGTGGAGGGGGCAGAGGAAGGGAAGGCCCCTTCATAGTGTATTTTAAAAAGACAAATGTGATTGTGCCCCACCCTGATTAAAACCTTTCAGAGACTGCCCACAGCTCTTGGAGTAAAGTCTGTCTCTATAGATCCCTGTCAAAGCCTGCGGTGTCTCCTTTTGATCTCCAATTTGCACACTGCACCTGCCTCCCTCTTTGCTCTTAGTGCTCCCTCTGTCCCTAAAGGTGTCAAGCTCCTCCCGCCCCTCGGCCTCAGCCCAGTGCACACCCCAACCCCCACCTCTCCTTTGCAGTCCTCTGTGACCTCCCAGGGTGGGTCAGGTCAGCTCTCATTGTACAGTTTACTTTATTCACATTGTAATTATTTAATTGTATAGTTATTGGCTCATTGCTCACCCTGGAGCTAAATATAAACTTTATGGGTGGGGGTGGGCTGTGTTGTTCACTGCTGCCCAAGGGCACAGCACAAGCAAGCAATTCCATCAATATTTTTGGATGAACAAATGAATGGTGAAGGCAGTCCCCATCTGTATTCCTAGGACACGTGGGCTGGTTGATTTATCCAGCTTTGATAGAGGAGTCACCTAATGAGTTTTACGAAGGTGCATTGGGAGCGTTTGCCATCACCATAAAATCCTACCACTGGAAATTCAGGGCCCTGACACAATAACAACAGAATCTCAAAATTTGATTCCAATTTTGGGTCTGGGCTGTGGGACACCTGAGAGAAGTTTTAAGGGAAGTGACTGTTGTCCCTTCTCTCCTTGGGGCTTCTGAGAAGTAGGGTCTCCTTTGCTCACAGAAGTTGATGTTGGGGCACCATATTTCTTCCCACCTACTTCCAAATCCATTTAAAAGAATAGAGATGCACTCCTTTGCCCACTTTAGCCGATTGGCCTTGGCCTGGATAATACTAGGGTTTTTCATTCCTATTCTAGAAGATGAAGCCATGGGAGTTGCCTCCCCGAGGCAACAGCTCCAAGGTTGGG
This sequence comes from Galeopterus variegatus, assembly GCF_000696425.1. Lineage (NCBI taxonomy): Eukaryota > Metazoa > Chordata > Mammalia > Dermoptera > Cynocephalidae > Galeopterus > Galeopterus variegatus. Next base: position 227,424 of record NW_007727934.1, on the reverse strand, counting down.
ATCATTTTTTTATAATAAGAAACTCAACATTGCTGATATTTAATGTAAGGGCTGGCAATAGCATACATGTATGTAATTTATAAAAATATATATATTGCAAGTGTGGGCTCAAATTTTTTTTAAAGATAGCGATTTTAAGACCTGGAGGGTAAAGATGCTGACATGCTTGGGAAGCTTGTCTTTGATAGAGGAACTGGTAATCTGTTGACTCTTTGCAAATTAATTGATTGTTGTGTGGGTTTGTTTTTCTTTTCAGTTTTTACATTGGGGGCTCTCTTATACCTCATACTCTGTTATACCTGTTGTAAACTCCTCCTGGATTAAGTGAATGTAATAAAACACAGTAAGTTTAGGAACAAAAGTCATAAACACAATTTCTCAGTCACTGTTGGAATAGCTACAATCTGCTGAGCTGGCCAGGAGTGTTGGTAGTACAAAGGCTAATACTTTTGTGCTTTGATACCTGCGTCCTTTATTTATCTTCATCAGATGTCAGTTTTCCTCCTAACTTCAGTTTATTCCTCCTCCCCCTGCCTTCCTTGCCCATCTTGGACCCCAGTGAGGTTGCTTCCCTTGTTTTTTCTCTGGACTTCAGATCGCCTTATTCTATCCCCCTTATCCTCCTTCATTGCTGTCAAGTGCAGTAATGACAGCAGTAGTAGTAACAGCAGGACTATGTATTGAGTATGAGGTACTTAAAGAATTTAGGGAGGATAATAAAGTTACTGAACTACTTTACCCCCAATTTCTCGATGTCAAAACGGAAGCTTAGAGAAGTCAAGTTACCTCCCCCAGAGTCTCAGCGTAGCTTGGATTGGGATGGATGCATGTCTGGCTCCAAAACCCATTCCTGTTTTCATTATATTCCTGTTGCTTCACTTACTCATTCAAGCTTAGAAAAGCACCATAATTTCCAGCCTCAGATCCTTCTAGACTTTAAGATATTGCTGAATAAAGTTACAAAGCTGGATCCATTTCTTTTTCAGCTCCTTTGTTTTGGAAGTCATTTGAAACTTACAGAAAAGTTTCTAAATGAGTACAAAGAACTCCAGACAATGATGATTGTTAACATTTCTCCACGTTTACTTTGTCTATTTATATACATATTATTTTTTCTGAGCAGTTTAAGAGTAAGTTGCTAACATGCCCCCTCCTTTTTTGTGCCCCCTTGAAAACCCACTAAAGGATACTCAGCCTTGTGTTTTATGAGAACACTGAGGACACCCAGGATGAGTTCCTTCTGCCCTCCACCTGAGTGCGGGCTTTCCCCTTCCTTCTAGAGTAGGGAGAGGGACACTGAGTGTCACACTTATGAACCCCTTAGCTCTGCCTGAGTCCTTTAAGTTCAGCACAGACCCTAGAACACAGTCACTGCCTTCCTGGAAATCGGCTTTCTCTGGCACCCCAAGAACAGATGTTCTATGGCAAGGTGACACAAAGACAAGCAAAATGGGGCTTCCCAAATGTTTCTACCTGTTCTGAAAAGAGAGGAGAAGGGGCTTCGCCCTCAGCTTGTTATCCAGAGCTGCAGGTAAACTGTTTTGCCCCCTGCTAATTCAAGTCTGTCTTCAGGACAGTTATCAATGCCAGTAACCTTTTCTCTAGCAACTGCCTCAGATAACTCAGATAAAATTCCTTTTTTTTTTTTTTTTTTAATTATTACTTTTGTTTTACTTCCTTTGGTATAAACCAGTCCTGTTTATATACCCCAGATAAAACAATTTTGAAAGTGGAAATAGAAGGAAGAAGCCTGCTATCTGCTCAGTGTGTAGAACGGAGGGGAAGGTACAATTTGTCTTGTCAGGCTCATTACAAGCAGGATTTTAGAGAAAATTCACTAGTAAAATGTATTGATTTACCCATTAAAATAAAAATTATCTTAAATATCTATGCCAAGTATAATTCCTAGCATGTTTTAGAGCTAGAAAGCCAGAGAGGCCTTTGCAATGCGTAGATCATAGTTGAAGACAGGGTTTTTAAAATGCCTTGGGGAGACAATCCAAATGTCAAGAAGAACAGATAAAATGTGATATATGCGTACAATGGAATATTATTCAGTCTTAAAAAGGAAGGAAATTCTGGCACATGCTACAACATGGATGAACCTTGAGGACATTAAAGGATAAATATTGTGTGATTCCACCTATATGAGGTACCTAGAATAATGAAATTAATAAAGAAAGAATAATGGTGACGGGGTTTGGGGGGAGGGGGAATGAGGGTATGACTTCTCTGAGAAGATGAAAAAGTTGTGGAAATGGCTAATGGTGATGCTGCATGACAAGGTGAATGTATTTAATGCCACTCCACTGTATACTTAACAAATGGTTAAAATGATAAATTTTATATTATTTATATTTTATCATAATAAGACTTTTTTTAAAATATCCTAATTGCCATTTGTATATGTGTATATAAAGTACTTCAAAAAGTTCATGGAAAGATTCATGTTATCTTTTTTTTTTTTTTTTTTTGGTGGCAGTTTCCAACTCATTTTATTCAGAATTTCTTGTTTGTTTCCAGAGTCAATAAATACTACACAGGACAGTGTAAAAATGGGGCTACCATTTTCTCCCTGCTGCTTCCCGCAACTGGGGACAATCCCCTGGGCATCCTTATTCAGCTCTCCCTCCAGATCTGGTCCAGCAAATGAGGCTGAGTGAGGTATTATAGCCCCTTGAAGCATTTTCAGAGGCATTTAGCTGCATTGGGGAGAGCCTCTGGGACCCACATGTGACCAGGGAAATGAGTTAGTGTTTTGGGGAAGAGATGGTGCCTGGCATAAGAGCCCACTCCAAAGAAAAGGGTGTCTAAAATGTTCACAGTTCCTTCTTTTGCCTCAAAAAGTAGCATTTATTCAAAGAAAAAAAAAGGAGAAAAAAATAACAAGATATCCATCCCTTGACTCCCTTCCCTCCCCACTCCTGCTGCTCCTCAGCCCCCCAGGATTGAGCCCTGGGTAGGGCTAGGTAGCAGGACAGCCCCTCTCAGATGAGGTCAGCAACACTGAGGGGCATCTCCTCCATGGAGGTGGTATAGAAGGTCTCGATGTCTTGAAGAGTCCTCTTGTCTTCTTCTGTCACCATGTTAATAGCCACACAGTTAACGGCCAAATTGTCCACTGCGACCAATTCTGTGAATATACTTTTCCTTTTTAGTGGGAAGGTCATAGTTGATGACTACAGAAACCTGCTGCACATCAATGCCTGTGTTAAGAAAGATAGTAACTTCAGCATGGGAATGAGAACAGGGCACAATCTAGTCAAAAGGGACTTAGATATTCATGGCAGCCAAGGGAAGGTAGAGGAAATAAGCATCCCCTGTCCCCCAAAGACCTTAGGCATGCCAGGTTTTATTCTAAGTTGCTACTTTCCTGAGAGGGGCACTAACTCGTATTATCTTTTAATTCTATTTTTCCATGCACTTTTTGAAGTGCCCTCATAACCCTGCCCCCACATACAGATATACATCTCAGTATCAGTACTTTCAAGGTTTGGATACATCTGTGTGTATATTTGTGTGTGTGTAAATGTTCACCAGCTAGTCCTTCACTGATGTTTCATTTGATGTCATTAAATTAGATACCACAGAATTAGAACTAGAGCTTCAGGTGTCATGCTTTTTTGTTTCTTAAAGTTTTCATTTGTTGCCATTGCAAACCTTGTTTCTCTTCTTGAGCCTGCAAGAATTGGCATTTTGCAAAATTCTAAATTTCCTGATAGGAGGAGATGGAATGGTGGTGAGTTAGCACTGGAACACTCTGCACCCACACTGACCCACACCCTGCCAACTGTCCAGAACAATGCTAATGTGAAGGCAGTTTGCACAGGACCTGTTCTGCTGCAGAATCTTGCAGCAGAGGATCTGGCTACACCCATCTGTTTGTAGGTGTGCAGCCAGGAGGATCTGCTTGGGGGAGAGATGGACAAGCAGGGCTCGCTCACCTTTGTGCTTATGAGGTCTTGGGGTTAAAGCTGGCCTGTGGCTAGTGTGGCCGACCTTTGCCATGCTCTTCTTGACCTGTTCCTTTTGACTTTGTTCTTAGTTCTTTTAAGTTGGAAGAAGTTCATGTTGAAAGAAGTGAGGAGCTCCCTCCCCCCGCCCCCCAGTGCAGACCTCACAGATGGTGAGACCTTGTTCTGGTGCTTATTGGATTCGAATCTTTTAGTGCTTCTTATCTGGTTCATGTTTCAGTAAGTGCTTTCCAGAATCAAAACATGGAAACCTACATATTTACAACAGGAGCTCTACTGGACTATTGGGAAAAACCCGCTGGAAATGAGAAAGTTCCTGCTTTATGGTCAGGGATGGATCCTAATATATCTTTGTGCTTGTCAAATTCAGACCTTATCTAACTCCCCAGAGACCGACTTAATAATGGTTAAGAAAGGTTTCCTCTCTGTGTGTATCTTATTGTCTGAGATCAAAAGGGGAAGTCCTGCTTCCTCAAACATTGGGTCGTATTTTTCTTAGGATGAGTGAGTAAGAAAGTATTAAGTAGTCCTATGAAAGTCATTGCTGCTGGTAGTGTGTATGTACCTATCTAGAAGAAATTTGGCAAAGTAATTAGCTGATAAGGATCCTAAGGATCCTTCTTTGACTGCCGAATCGTAAGTGCATCTTCACAGTTAACTTTATAAGGTGTAAGATCCAATTCCTTGTTCTAATTCTGTGTCCAAATAGAATTTAAAAACAAAGTAGTTAGTTATTTATATCATAGAGAATCACTACTGTTTACTCCTGCCACAAACATTTGAGTACCTTCTGTGTCCAGGCACTGGATCTTTATAAGGAGTTTCTTGATCTTGGCCTTCCTCTGGCCTAAGTATTTGATTACAGATCCTGGAATTTTAGAGCTTTTAGTGGCTTTAGATTACCGCTTTAATTTTTCAGATGAGAATACTGAGGCATAGAGAACCTAAGTGATTTGCTCAAGAACATAGGTTCTAGTCCAGAACTTCTATATGTCTCCACCAGTATATTTTTTCTTTCACTTCCTTGACTAATTGCTTGAGAGCAAAAATAGGCAGTTATACATTTTATCTAAAAGATACAAATTTTAAATATCTTAGCAGACACCAAACATTAAATAATTTTGCTCAGCTCCTCCAACCTGAGAAAAGCTTTGACAGATGTCATATCTTTAAAAAGCACTCATTGGAAGCTTGAACCTCTTAGTAGGTTTTCTTAGAAGCACGTGGAACATTTAACATTCCTCGATCTTGGGTGTGCTTTTCAAAAAACAAAAGCACCCCAAGGGCATCTTTTCTTGCCACCAGATGGCACGCTTGTGAATCAGGAACTAACCGGGAACAAATCAGCAGAAGAAATGAATGAGGTGAGGGTTCTACTAAAATGTAGCTCCCAGCTGGGCAATGTTGAGTAATTCAAGTGGGGAAATGCTTTATAGCAGAGAATGAGATCTGCCTGATTTGCCCAGGGGTCATAATAACAACAGCCAGAAAAGCAGAAAATGCAAATACTACAGGAAAGGTATGACTGGCACAGGTGACTTATCAGTGCTGAGTTTGTCCATGTGGCTAAGGCAGAAAATAAAGGAGCTGAGTTTGCTTTGAGGAGGAAACTGCTCTCAGCACAGGCAGGAAAGGGCCCAAACCACATGAATCCACCCAGGCTGAAAGCCCACCCAAAGATGAGCAGGTGGGAAGGTGGGGTGGGGTGGCACAGCCTGATCCTGCCTACCCAGAGAAGGGCACTCTGGGGAGGGACATCCCTCTCTAGCATTGGGGAGCCTGGGAATCACTTCCTGGAACGTCCTTGGGAATGTCGGACCCCCACGCAGTACCACAGGCTCCTTTGTGCCGTAGATGGATTCCTGAAAAGAGTAGGTCCAAAGAAAGGGGTGGGGGGCTTAAAGGCAGTGTTTTCAGCCTGCCTGTGGTGCCCTGGAAACCAGAATGGGTGCCTGCACCTCGTGGCCACCTGCACCAGCCCCTGAGGTCAGGGGAAGCAGCTCAGGCAGATCAGCCCTTCTCTTCTAGTCCCTCCTCTCTGTCCCTGCCCCCTTTTCCTTCTTTCTTTACTGCTCTCCCTGGCCACCTGGCTCTGTGGATACTCTTTGAGCCCTCCGGAAGCCCCCTGTGTGTGTCTTCCATCCCACCAGCAGCCACTGTCCCACGGCCCTCCCTCCATCTTCTCCTCCCCAACACCAACTGGCTCCTGAGGCCACTTCCCCAATCGCACATGCGGCCAAGGCCCCCCTTCTCCCACGTCCCACTACTGCAGTGCCAGTGTCCCAGCCTGCACGTGGAGATGCTGTGTGAGTGCAGCGTGTAGGGTGAGGATGCCAGCACTTTTGTTTCTTGAGCTTTGTGTTGATCCCAGTGTGCAGCCAGGGTTGAGTGAGTGATGTGAGTGAGGGGACTCTATCCTTGCTGCTGTCGGAGGCCCCAGCCTGTGCACCAAGGACTTGATGCCCTTCCTATTTTGCTCCTGCACCTGCTGCTACATCCTCAGAGATTCTGGTGTGCATCTAGAAGGTCCTCTGTACCAGCTGGTCTGGAATTTCTGGTTCTCCTTTAACAATCGAATCATTGTCATCTCTACTCTACTTCAGACACCTTGGGCCGTGTCGTTTTCTTCTCTGCCCCCTCTGCTCTTTGTGCTCCCCACTCTCTCCCTGAGTGATTTTATGACATCTCTGGTTATCGCCCCCTGTGTACTGGTAAGACTCCAGAGGATGTCTGTGGCCCTGACGTCCCCCTCCCCACAACTTCCAAGATCTTCTAGCTGTCATCTGCTGGTCCACATGCCTTTAAATTATGTTTCTCCTCCTCCAATCTGTTGGCACCCCATCCCCACATCGTGTAAGGCAGAAACAGGGGTGTCTTCCTTCTTGCTGCTTCATCGCCTGGGCTCAGCTGGTAAATACCTCAACTTTCAATCACTCCCCAGGGTCTCTCTGGCTTATGTTCTCATCAGCTCTTACCTAGATCACTGGTTGTCACTTAGCTGACTTTATCTCCAGTCCTGTTCTCAGCACCTTCCTTCACTGCTCCCAGAGGTGTCACCCCAAAACACATGTCAGTAGCTCAGTTGCTCCCCATTAGGACAGGAACACCCCTTACCGTGACCAAGGCAGTCCTATGGTGTCCTGCCCTGGGCCCTCTCTGGCCTCACACCTCTGTGCTGCAGCAATTCTGAATGATTTTGTGACTCCTAAACGCTCACTTTACTAGTTCCGTGATGTTTGCCCTTGTTTGTGTGTCGTCCCCCCCCACCCCCACCCCCACCCCATCTAATAAACCTTCCTGCTCTTCTGCCCTTCTGCCTGGCCAGGCCACACACGTTCTTTAGTTTGAGCTCTAGGAATCCTTTCTGACCCCTCTTTCCCCTTCCCACCCCCTTAGTTCCCCAGCAGGGTTCTCCTTGATACTCTGCCCTGTGCTTTTGCCTGTATTTGCTTCATTGTATGGTAGTTATCTGTGAGTCTTATCTTCCCCACTGGGCTGGGAGTTCCTTCTTTGTATTCCTAGTCCCCAGCCCCACCCAGGACAAATGGTAGGAACTTAATTACCATTTCATCAATGAAGACACTTCAAAAGTGCTTTGTTACGGATCCAGCTTTGTTCGCCATTAATTACTAATGCTCTAACTTTAGTTTTATTTTTCTGTCCTTCAGTTCCCTTGTGTCAATTAGTTCATCATCTTTAAACCAACCTTGAGATATACTTAAAGGAGCTGCATTTTTAAAAAAACATGCCGCAGTGAAGTCTTTGTTATCTTGTGATTTTATTTTTTTATTTTATTTTTTTGTCTTTTTCGTGACCGGTAAGGGGATCACAATCCTTGGTGTGGTGTCGCCCGCACCGTGAGCGCACCGGCCAGTCCTATATAGGATCCGAACCCATGGTGGGAGCGTCACTGCACTCCCAGCCCCGCACTCTCCCGAGTGCGCCACAGGGCCGGCCTTTATCTTGTGATTTTAAATCAACTTTCAAATAACTGATCATTTTACAATAGTATATTGCTATTGTCTGAAATCTTAAACTGTCTCAAATATTAAAAGTTTGTATAATCACTAAATATCCTGTCCCTAATATAGTACCAAGACCTGGCATGCAGATAGAAATTTTTTTTTTAATTTTTAAAAGCTAAATAGAAATTTGCATTGTACAAAGGAATTGGTTTTTCAGGCCCTGGACATAGGAGTATTACAGTCAAAGACTTAAAGACAGTGAGGAGATGCTGAAAAACAGTTATTTCTTATTTATCTCATGTCTAAACCTGAGTAGATTTTAGTGATGAGTTCTACCCAGACAAGTACTTTAATCTCTGTATTATTGGATTAAAGGTATAAATCAACTCACTCTTACCCAGAAAGTCCTTTGGAAGTAGAATGTGTGGTCCATTCAGGGGTGTTCTCAAACTTGTCCCTGGAGCTATTTTTAAAGGTTGGAGGTACTCGGGTTTGGGTGGGGCATTTGGGAGTATGTAGTTGTAAAGTAGTTCGGTTTCTTTGAAAGCTCATGTTTTTTTGCCCTGAAAAATGCATTTGATTTTACCTTCTATTTTACGATATGTAAAACAGTATAAAAGAATATTTAAAATTATTTTCCACTGGGCCGGCCAGTGGCGCATGCTACAGTGCGCTGCTTGGGAGCGCAGCGGCGCTCCCGCCGAGGGTTTGGATCCCACATACAGACCGGTTTCCGCTCACTGGCTGAGCGAGGTGCCGGCGCGACGCCGAGGGTTGCGATCCCGTTGCCGGTCCTGGTCCAGTACAGGCGCGACACTGAGGGTTGCAATCCGTTGCCGGACACGAAAAAAGACAAAAAGGGAAAAAAAAAAAATTATTTTCCACTGAGTTTTTCCACTTGAAATTGACCTTCAAGAAGACTTGTAAGCAAACGCCTTAGGTGAGAGAAACACTGCTCTGCAGGATTATGTCCCAAATTAGCCATTCTTCCCCTGTCTGCACCTTCACGTTTCCTACACAGTAGTATGTACCTTCATTGTGCACTTATTGAGCCTGACTCTGTGAGGCCTTGAGACTGCAGAGATAGACACAGACCTTGCTTTGGATTCTGAGAGCTCACAGCTTGAGTGGGATGTGGGTGTCATCATAGGACTAGCCCTTCCTGAATCACCACACACCTTCATACTTTGGGACCTTTGCCTCTCCTTTCCTCATATACACATACAAACACATGCACATGCAAACACACAAAGTTCTCTTGGCTCAGCTAACTCTCAGCCTCTCATGGTCCTTCCGGGCAGTATAATAGTTGCCTCCTTTGAGTCCTGTGGCATGTTCATCACCTCTCAGTGTTTTAATTTCATTTGCATCGTGTCTGTGTCCCACACAGGGCTGTGAGTTCTCATCAACGTCAAGTTCTAATTATGCAATAGGTACGTGTTGAAAGGATAAACTCTGGTGATTACAGCACACCACAGTAGAACACCAACAGTTCTGGGATTGTCCATTTTGTGGCTTCTTTCAGTTTGTGTGGGTGATCCAGAGTTGATTTACAGTGTCTGCTATTGGGCAAGAGCATTCTGGAGGACTTGTGTGGTTTTCACTGAGCTCACACTCACCCCCCCCCAGCTTTATTCTATTTCCAGTATCATCTCTTTGTTTTTAAAGCCTCATGGGTATTGTGGGCGATTACTAGGATTCTTCCATCTTGGTTTTTATTCACTTTATTCCTATGGGGATATAAAAGTATGTCAGAAACAGTATGATATACAGATCATTAGCTTTTTTTGATTACGAATTGTGGTTAAACATTATGTGAACCAAGGAGTAGTTGGACTGCAATGTAGAGGTTCTGCCTTAGTCATATTCTTTCTGCTCCACTTCTGCAAAACTAGAAGAGGCCTCTGTACGTGGGTTTTCTTCCCCACCATTATTTTGCCTGGTTCCTTATATTTTGTGTACAAAGGAGGAAAGGTTTTGAAAAGGCTTTCTCACTTTTAACCCCAGCTATAAATCTAGTCCTAGCAGCTTTAGACATTTGTGAAAGATGTACAGACCTTGCAGTAATGGGTGACGTGAGCCAGCTGCTTGCTACCAGAGGTGTCTGGAAACACCCTGTGCTCAATTAGCAAGTTGTTCCTACTGACATAGGCCCTTGAGTATAGAATTACCGTCTGGACTCCCAGTTAGTCCACTAATTGACACATAATTAAAAATACAGGTATGCCTTGAATATTTTATTTTTGCTTAAAAACCGAAAGATGGACAGTTGGCATATCTTTTGATGGAGGACCAAAGCCTTTTTTTTTTTTTTTAAAGAGTTTTGGTTGACCCTGACTTTTTGTTTGATTGATAGGAGTTCTCAGGAGAGTTCTGAGCTACTATCATGTGTATGCCACACCCAAAGTGCAAGGTCTGCAATTTCTAATCTCAGTTTCCTTAAGTGTAGGACTTGTGAAACAATCTGAATGCAGAATCTTTCTAAATTTTTGTGAATAGGTAGCCCTCCCCTAATCTACTAATGTTTCACCCACATTAAATTCAACAACAGACCTTTTTTAGTTGAACCACCCTTTTAAAATCTTAGATATGAGCAAATCAACAGCTCTCCCTCCCCATATACACACACTCATTTTTCATCAGTTTTCATAACAGGTACTTTATACATGTAATTTATACATAATACAGTATCAAGTACAACTCCTGTATACAGGTTTGGAAATAAAACCAGATGACTCAGATGGTTTGAGTAGAAGAGCAAAGACACACTAAAGAACCTACTACTAGCCTTGGGCATTAAAAATGCCTTGGGCAGTGATAGTCACTGTGGCTTAAAACAAGAGCTTCTGGGTCATTTAGCTCAGAGTTGGAAGAGCTTCTACTGTCAGTGCCTATTGAGTATAAGGTAGTGTGAGAGATGGGAAAGAAGATGCGGTTCATGCCCTCAAGCACAGCTGTGTGGAACAACTAAAAATAGTGACAATAATTATTTTTTTTAATGATGTGACTTAAAACAACATTGAGGGGCACACAGAGGCTAACACTGGAGGTTGGAGTGGTCAGATAAGAAAGAGCTAGGGTAGCAGGGGAAGGTTTTAGTCTTTAGCTGGGCCTGGAAGAATTGAGTTTAAAAAAAAATTAATCGTGGTAAAATATACATAACATGAAATGGACCATTTTTAAGTGTCCAATCCAGTGGGATTAAATATATTCACAGTGTTGTGCAACCATCACCACAATTAATTTCCAGAACTTTTTCATCATCTCAAATAGAAACTCCACTTATTAAACAGTAACTCTCCACTCCTTCCTCCTCCCCAGACCTTGGTAACTTCTATTCTACTTGTCTCTGTGAATTAGCCTATTCTAGGTATTTCGTATAAGTGGAATCATATAATATTTTTTGTGTGTCTATTTGGAATGTTTTCAAGGTTCATCTGTGTTGTAGCATGTATCAGAATTTTATTCCTTTTTGTGGCCCAGTAATATTCCGTTGTATGTATATGCGACATTTTATTTATTCATTCATCTGTCAATGGACACTTGGGTTGCTTCCACCTTTTGGCTATCATGAATAATGCTGCTGTGAATGTTGGTGTACAAATATCTGTTTGAGTTCCTGCTTCCAGTTCTTTTGGGGATGGTTGAATTTTATACTGGTGATGGAGGAGACATAGCATAAGCCAGGTTACAAATATCTGTTTGAGTTCCTGCTTCCAGTTCTTTTGGGGATGGTTGAATTTTATACTGGTGATGGAGGAGACATAGCATAAGCCAGGTTACAAATATCTGTTTGAGTTCCTGCTTCCAGTTCTTTTGGGGATGGTTGAATTTTATACTGGTGATGGAGGAGACATAACCTAAGCCAGGTTATAAGCAGAGGGTATATTGGCTTTTATTTTAAAAAAATAAACTATCATTAAAATCTTGCATTGTTGACTGTAAGTGCCCCCTTTATCCCTCATATGCTCTTTTGAGAGCAAGGTCTAGGTTCAGCACTTAGCAAGGCACTTGGGATAAGCATTTACTGCATAGTTCCTGGAGTTTCTAGCCTAGAGCCATCATTCATTATAGTAAGTTGGTCCCCAGAGTGGTGGAGTTTGCCATTTATCATTTTTTGGCTCATTAATTAACATGTGTTCAGGGAATAGAAAACAACTCTTAATATTAGCCTTAGCCAAACATAATTAGGGAAGTACGTTTGCTAACGCAAAAAATCCTGATGCAGATAAAACACAATTCAACAAACATTTGTTGAGAACTTGCTGTGTACCTAGACACATTTTAAAATGTGGAATTTTCAGAGCAATTTCTGTGCTCAGTTGGAATACCTTTTTGAGAGGTGTTTCTTTAACATGAATCTTACAACAACATTCAAGATAGTTTGAGGAAAAAAAGAATAAATATTACCCACATCCCCACCCTAATAAAAGATCTATTTTTATTTTATAGTGTGAGTTTAAGGGTCGAACTTGTAAATCATTTACTTTGAAAATAAGACCCTGAATGCTTCTGGTGGTAATTATTTTTAAAGTTATTTTTTAAGACTCTAGAAGTAAAGCTTAAACTAACGATCTTGAATTTGGAATTCCCTCTGTGGAGGTATCTATAGCTGTTTTTAATTAATGGATTAAGCTGCTGTCTTTTCTTGGTAAAACAGCAGAGGTGACATATGTCATATTCTGGGGACAGGCAGTGGACTGTTGACATCTGTTGTAGGGATTGGGTGTTGAGGAGCTGTCCTCCCTTCTTTTATTTATTTATTTTTGGTTTTTTTGGCTTTTTTCTTTGTGGCTGGCCTGAACGGGCATCTGAACCCATGACCTTGGTGTTATAAGGCTGAGCTCTAACAAACTGAATTAACCAGCCAGCCCCCTTCTATCTTTTATAAGTTCAGGGATTTTGAAGGGAATGTTTGTTTATATGACTGTGCCAGGGTAAAAAGTACAAGTTAGGATCCTTACCTGAGGGCTCTGAGACGTTGCAGTGGGTGTGAGAGGGAAGATATAGATCCCTGTTGAGCATCAGTACAAGCTGAATGGGGGCTGGGGCTGACTGTGTCGAGGATTTAGAGGATTTAGCGAGAACAGGTCATCATGACCTGGGGTGGTTAGGGAACAGCATCCATGAAGAGGCTGCCTTCTGCTGGGCTTCCCACATGACAAGGAGGTAGATTGGCAGAGTAGGTGTGTCCTAGGGACCCAAAGAGAAATGGGCAGAAAGATGGGCACGGCAAGGGATGAAGAATGTTCTCAGGATCCTTAGCCAGTCAGCCTAAGTGGAGGCAGGGTGGGTCTGAAGAAAATGGCTAGAAATTAATCCCAGGAAAGTGTGTTTTAAGTTGTAGGTGACATCACTGTTAGCTGCCACCGCCTCTGTTAATGGTTTTGAGGCTGGTGGTGGAGTTGTTAAAAAGCTGGTGTTTTAGGCTGGGGGATCTCAGGGTTGTGAAGTAGGATGAGTTGGGGTGGGGTGGGTGGAAGCTGGCAGGGAGATCTTTTAGGGGAGGATGTTGTCTCTCCGTGAGGTGACAAATGGCTAGTGTAGGGTAGGACAGCAGGAGTGGAAAGGGATTACAAGGATGCGTGGTGGAGGCTCTGAAGGAAAGATTGCTAGGATTTGCTGCTGGAGAGGGAGAAGTCAGACAGGAACATGTTTGGGAGACATGGGAGCTGTTCATGTACATGGGAAGTAGGCAAGTCCAGACTGATGTGGAGGGGTGATAAGAGGTTCTGTTTCCAGAATGTGTGTCTAAAATTTATTATGTGTTTTCTGTGTGCCCAAGCTCAGTTCTAAGTGCTTTACACAACAGCCCTATAAAACAGGTGCTGTTACTATCCTCACTTTACAGGTGAGGAAACTGAGGCAAAGCTGAGTAGCAATTTGCTCAAGGGTTGCACACTTAGTAAGTGGCAGAGCCAGGATGCAAATCTAGACCATCATAACTCAAGAGCCAAACTCCTACTTAGTGTGCTAAAATGCATTACTGCTTTACAAGAATAGGTAGAATTTATTAAAAATTGCCCAGTCTTGTTTTAAGCTCCTCTCATGTATTACCTCACTTGATTCTCATAAGAACTCTATGAGGTGAACGTATTTTTATCCTTATTTTCCAGTGTGGAAAGTTATACACAGAGAGTTCTAGTGACCTGCTTTAGGTCACACAGCTAGGACTTGACTACATTGCATGGTAGGTCTCGGGAAGTCAGCAGTACTTATTTGACTGAATTGCATTTATCTATGTACGTCCTTAAGATTGACTCATGAGAAAATTGAATTGATTGAAATATGTTGCAGTATAAATTCTTTAAGAATTGTTCGATTAAATTTACTATAATATGCATATTTACTTGGTGGATGAGTAAAAGGGATAAGTAATTGAAATAATAGCATCTCCTTTTATTGCTGCCTCCATTTTCATTATTTAAAACTCTGTGCACCTCTGAAAATAATCCTAACCACTCCGTGTCTATGTTTGTATTCTGGCTGCTCCATTTAGTTGCCGAGCCTCGTGCACACAGGTAGTCTCACTCTGTAGCACTTTTTCTCACGTTGTCTGTGTTTAATAAATATCAGTGATTATAATTGACCTTCTTGGTTTCTTCTGCAAATCAAGGCTTCTGGGAGTCTTTTGATCTGGGATGTACTTTGCTTTTTGTATCTGGGACATAATGGGGCTACCATTGATGACACCAGTTGAAATATTTGGATAATAAACAGGGATTGAGAATGACCAATCTATACATACACACATCTGTGGGGAACAATTTCGGCCCTTCCACAGAGCACCTTCGGTCTGTCACTGTCCACAGACTCTTCTTGCTATCTGCACATGTGAATAGGCCTCCCATTTTCTTTACTGTTTAGCCTTGCTTGGCTATAAATTTTTTTTTTTTTGTCTTCTGCTGCCATAGCTATCCAAGGAAAGGTCTACACTTGGTGCCTGAAACCCTGGAGCAAACAGAAATTCCCGCTTTTACCCGAAATTGTATTCTTGGCTTTCTAGAGGTCTCTGTAACCAAATTAGGGGACTTTGGCTCATTTCCTGTGATCTTTCCTGGCGTTTACTCCCAGAACCACCAGCCTCCCTTTGCACTGCCTTCCTGGCACTTCTCGTTAGCCTCTCCCCTTCCTTTCTGGTGGTTTTTGTTTAGTTTTGTTTTGTTTTTTTAGTCTCTCCTGACTCTTTTCTACTCCCTCTTGGCTGGAACAGCCATTTAAGGTTGCTGCTTGGTTTTTTCCACAGACCCTTTCTTTGATGATCTGATTTTGTTTTTCTAACTTAACAAGTCATCACCATTCCACAACCATCTGCGTTTCAGGTTGTAAGCAGTTTACTGCTGAGAAGTCCATTTACTGACCAGGCAGCACCTGTAAGCAGGTCTCTGTTCTCCTGTCTCAATCCCTTTCTGATCGTGTCTCCATCTGCCCACCCCCAGCCATCCTGAACTGATGGTGGCGAGTTTCCTGTGTGTGACTTATCCTTGCTGCCTTTGCCTCCCACCTGCCCCTTTCTTTACCTGGCTTGGGTGGCTTTTACTCCTCCTTAGGAACTTGGGTCAGTGCTCATCTCCAGCCTTGTATGTGTGTGGAAGGGGGAACAAATCTGATGCTCAGGGACCATTTCCCAGCGATCCTGCAGAAGTGATTGAAAGTCCCAGGGAACTCTATTAACAAGTCACCCAGCCCATCTCCACCAGGGCCCTTTCCTTTTGCCCCCTCACGCAGGTCGTCCGTGAATCAACATTTTTTTTCCCCCCACTCCACTGGAACCATTAATGTGTTCTTCCTCTGTCTATATATTGCATCTCTTCCTCTTTGTTCTCAACTCTTTACTATAGGAGCTCATCACTTCTGCCTACAGACCAGTGTTTTTCACTCATTTCCTTGAATCTAGTTGATTTTCTGGTATATCACTCTCCTCCTGAAAAACCTGTAGTGAGTCTACTCTGTGGTATATTCCAAGTATTTGCACCCAGATGTTCAGGGCTCTTGATGATCTGGTTTTATCCTACTTAGTCTACCTCTCACCTTCTCCACCAGGAATACTATTTTTCAGCCAGTCTGGTTTTTTATGGCTCTAAAGGCCTCATGTGCCAACCTTAGTGC
Organism: Galeopterus variegatus; assembly: GCF_000696425.1. NCBI lineage: Eukaryota > Metazoa > Chordata > Mammalia > Dermoptera > Cynocephalidae > Galeopterus > Galeopterus variegatus. The sequence continues at coordinate 211,376 of NW_007727934.1, read as the reverse complement.
TAGCCTTTCTTCATCTGTCTCCTCCTTCTCCTATGCCTCTTCCTATATGGTGAAGGCCCAGCCTGCCTCTTAGTTTTTCTTCAACTTAATGTTAAATCTTGTAGCTGTGTTTCACTTATTCTGGCATTTAAGCAGTTTGTCCTTTGAGCTTTGAAGTGTGTGTAAGTACCATGTGCACACTTCCATGGACTTTTCCCCAGCACTGAGCATGATACTTTTGCAGATCATAATTAATGAACAGATATTTGAATAAATGGATGCATGCATGCATAAATGAATGAACTGGCTGTTGTTAATTTTCTAAGGGCCAAGTTTCATATTGAGAGTTTAAAGTATGCTTCTTTATATAAACTAGTTTCCTATCAAGGACGCCTATCTTTAAAATGGGATTGTTGTTTTATGCCTTATAGTGTGGAGACTCGTGAATAGTCCTTTTAATGAACACTGCCATGTAAGGAGAATTATATAGAAATAATTTACAGAGCTTTAAGAAAAAGCCAAGCTATGTCATGGTCATGTACATCCTGCCAAAAGAGTGACAGGCCAGTTTTTTTTTTTTTCATAGTGTGAGATTTTGTTATTTCTAAGATGGGTGTCAGAATGTCAGTGCTACAACGACAGCCCATATTCAGAATGGAAACATGACACAGTTGTGTGTTTAACCCATAGAAGGCTGAGGCATCCAGCAAATCCTGGCTTCGACAGCAAATATGACCCTTAGGATTAATTGAGAGTTGCAGAAAATAATTTTCTAGATGGGCTTAAGAAACTTTAGACAGAACTCTTTTTCCAGCCATAAATAGCAGGGCAGCTTTGTCCTATTTTTATTGTAGAGTACACAGAAGATGGAACTCAATATTGGAAGAAATGCTTTATTTCACTAGGGAAGAAGATCATACTCAACACTATTCTCATTTTTCTTGGCAGGCTCTTCTCAACCATCTGTGAGTCCAGGGGAACTGTCTCCACCATCCATCCATCCAGCAACATCAGAATTAATAGTCAGCGCTGGTGACAACATTAGGCTGTTATGCACCGATCCAGGCTTTGTCAAATGGACTTTTGAGATCCTGGATCAAATGAGTGAGAATAAGAACAATGAATGGATCATGGAAAAAGCAGAGGCCACTAACACAGGCAAATACACGTGCACCAACATAGGCGGCTTAAGCAGTTCCATTTATGTGTTTGTTAGAGGTAAACACTTAGTTTTCTTTGATGTTATGCATTAGAGAATGTAATATCCTGTTCTTAATTTTGGATGACATATAGATTCCTGAGCCACAGACAAAATATTACTGGCTGAGTCTGGAAAGCCAAAAACAAGTGTTTCTTTGCTGGTTTCCCCATCTTTTGATACACAGTGGCTTTGGGTATGACCCCAGCTGAGGCCTGCAAGCCTGTGATACTATTCCTAATGAGATTACGGTATGTTTAGCCCATTTGTCCTGGTGCTTTGAGTAAACCCTGAGAATAAATTAGGTCCTTTGGGAAAGCTGCATTTTAATGCCCTGAGATACTAGATACTCCCACTTAGTAAAAACACTTCAGGGAACCAAAGGCCTCTAAAGGCCTAAACAGACCAGCACTTCAAAAGATTTGGCCTACTCTTAGGGAGTAAATTCCAGAAAAATAACTTGGTCAGCTAAGCATCCCATATCTTTCATGGGTTTTTTTTTTTTTTTTTTGTAGAGTTGATTCATTTAAAAAATTGTAACCTCTTTGAAACAAAAGAAAAAGAAATATGATAGTTAGATTTCTATACCTCACTTTCTGTGACAAATTTAGTGATTCGCCAATGTTTGTGCTTTTAATGGCTTGTCAAGAGTAGATATGCTGGGCAGGGGTGTATCTTTTGGTTGATGTTAGTAAAAACTGAGGTACTGACAGCTTAGAAGAATACCAAGTTGCAGGAAGAGAAATAAGAGTCCTAGTTGCTAGTCCTGGCTTTGTACCTGGACTGGGCTGTCATTGCAACAGGCCCGAGGCAGGAGGCCTTATCCACGGTGTTGTGAAGGAATGACGGGTTTCAGTTCCCTCACTGCAGTATTTGGATAAGGTTACCTGCCCTGTCTTCCTTACATAATTATTGTTAGGGAGCCAGACTTGTGTAAATTCTAGCATGCTCTCTCAAGAGTTAATAAAGCTGATTCACATGTTCACTGTAGAGAAGGTGGCCACGAAATTGACTGTGCCTCTTCTTTCCTAGATGGGTAGCTGAAGGAAACTGCACCAGTCAGTCACAGCTTAGCTTCAGCGTGTGGTTCTGTAATTGTTGAGCCAACCCATGTGCTGTTCTTTGACATTCAAGAAGGAATTCTGTAATTTTCAGGTGGTGATGAAGTACCATTATGCTTATTAATAGGATGAATAGACAATTGAATAAATGAGGAAAACTGCCAAATTAGCCAAATCACTCTAACAGAGCTCACAGAGTTTCTTAATAGGGGAAGTCATCTTCTGTAAATTAAAACTATCCTTAATTATTACTGATCTCAGATGTTTGGAGGGAGAGCAGGGCGTTGTTGTAGGCGCTAGATTCAAGTAACTGAGAAAGAGTAGATGAAAAATCACTGTGACCTTGGACCATCATGAGGTAATTTATTCATAGAATAAATTAGTAAGGCCAGGAGATGCATAGTTAATTTTGGAAAAAATTTTTTTCAAAATTAGTCAAAATTAAATGGTCAAACAGAAGTATATTTTAGGGCCAGCCCCGTGGCTCACTCAGGAGAGTGCGGTGCTGACAACACCAAGGCCACGGGTTCGGATCCTATATAGGGATGGCCGGTTTGCTCACTGGCTGAGCGTGGTGCTGACAACACCAAGTCAAGGGTTAAGATCCCCTTGCCGGTCATCTTTTTTTTAAAAAAAAAAAAGTATATTTTAATGATGTCAAATTCATTTATGTGGAACACTGATTTCCAGGTGGAAAGAACCATATAGAAACAAGAGTTTGAAAGTAATCTGTCAGCCTAAGTATACATTGGTACTATCAGTACACAGTAGAGGATGGCAGCATATTGTGTCTACAGAATCAGGTCTGCCTTTGCTCTTATGAGGTCGCATTCTGCTTGAGCCATTCCCAGTCTGTGCCTGGTGTCCTGGTAGTAATGATTAATAGTGTCCCCTTTCACTCATAAGTGCCCTGGCTCAGACAATAAAGTATTTGCCACAGCTTCTCTGAAACTTAGAAGCTCCCCCTGTGCATTTGAGGTTATTTGATTCCCAGAAGTTATATCTATGCATTTCTTTCGAGGAATATGAATAGAGTGAGCCTTACATGTTAATTGTACTGAGGGGCCTGCCAAGAGTTTCTAGATTCTCTTCAGAAGCTGAAAGATTCTGGAGACTGGAAACTCTAGAAAGGGTCCCACATGGAGAGGTTAGATGAAAGGAAACCTTCCCTGTCTTTCATAGGAATCATCAGGCTGGCTTTTTCATAGGTGATGATCCTTGGAGTGTTACCTGTTGTAGAAAAAGAGTAACTATAGTAATAAAATATTCCCAGGGTTTTAAGAGCTCAGATTTTGGTATCAGAGTCAGACCTGGGTCTGAGTTCTATTCAGCTGTTTCTATGTTACATCACTTTAGGAGAGTTGCTTTTTTGAGACCTCAGTTTCATCTATGAAATAGTGATAATGATAATACCCATCACATCAGGGTGTTTTCAAGATTAAATGAGGTAAAGTGTGTAATGGTCCAAGTTTCGTGCCTGTATTAGTCTGTTTCTGTTGCTTATAACAAAATACTTGGAACTGATAATTTATAAAGTAAACAAAATTTATTGCTTGCAGTTTCTGAGGCTGGGAAGTCCAAAGTCCAGGGAGGAACACATCTGGTGAAGGCCTTGGTGGTGGCAACAGTGATGGCAGAGTATCACACTGTGAAAACGATGGAAGCAGGGAGAGACTAACCTCATTCACTCTCCTTTGAAAGCCCTCAGAACCACGCCCCTGACCACCATTATTAATCCATTCACTACTGCATGGTCCTACAGTCTCATCACCTCTTCAAGGCCCCACCTTTCAATTACCATAACAGGGTTTCCTACCCTCAACAGTTATAGTGGGGATTAAGCCTCAGTGAGGTTGGGGGACATCCAATCTGCAGCAGTGCCTGATACATGGAAAATGTTTAATAAAAGTTTAACTCTTGTTAGTACTATTTTTGGATAAATTTTGCTTTTGCTCACACAGAAAAAAATCAGTAGCCATTTGGGCCACTAGGGATTGCTGCCATGAAAGGCAACATTTTAGATCTTTTAAAAATGTTTTCAGTGTCTGTGAACAGCCATTCAAAATACTAATTTTTGATATACTTATAGATCCTACAAAGCTTTTTCTTGTGGACCGTTCCTTGTATGGGAAAGAAGACAATGATACCCTCGTCCGCTGTCCTCTGACAGACCCAGAGGTGACCAATTATTCCCTCAAGGGGTGCCAGGGGAAACCTCTTCCCAGTGATTTGACGTTTGTCCCCAATCCCAAGACCGGCATCATGATCAGAAGTGTGAAACGCGCCTACCACCGGCTCTGTTTGCATTGCTCTGCCGACCAGGAGGGCAAGTCGGTGCTGTCAGACAAATTCATCCTTAAAGTGAGGCCAGGTACTATCCTTTCCTTCTTTCTTCTGGGAAACAAGAATATGTTCATCTAAGGAAGAGGGAGCTCAGTTCCCCAGCTTCAAAATAACATCAGTTGCTTGTAAATTACTTCACAGTCCTAACCTCAAGTGACTGGTCCATGGCAGCCTCTAGCAGAGGTGCGTGTGTCTGCCATAGATTGGCATTTAGTTGGACTGGCATAGGTCATCACCCCAAAGTTTCATAATTGTGCCAAGTATTCCTTCCAAGAAAACCCACTGGGAAAGTTTTTCTTGAGGTAGGAGGAGCTTTAATTACACAGCTTGAAAGATTAGCATACAGATTATTCATTCTTTGATTTACTGTTGACACGTGAATTGACTTTCTCTTCAGCTGATTAATTTTAATGCATTCTCAAACTATTCAAGACCTGAAAAGGAAAGACTGACTATGGAACTTGTTACTTTGGCATTATATAGAATGTTTCCTTAGCTGGAAGTTTATCAAGGTTTTGTACCTCAGCGACCATCTAATTCAACATCAGTTGGCATTTAGCTATTGCGTAGAGTTTTTTATTAAGTCTTTTGAAAAAGTATGCTTATTGAAATTAGGAATGTTTGATTATTTTAAACCTAGGATTTTCAGAAGCGAACAAGGTATTTTTACAATGCATGGGAAAGATGCCTGTTTAGTTAAAAGAATTTAATTATTTGTAGACCACATCTTCATGAAGCCATCAAGGTTACCTCAGATAAAGATTAAAGCTGCTTTGCTATGCAAGGGCTTCTACCTGTTTTGAAAAAGCACTTTTCAGAACCATTATAGTCTCACTGTAGACATCCTATCTTTTTCACTCAATATTAATGAATTTACATGAAGGATGCATGATTTAATTGACAATGTCTTCAGATACCCAAGTAATACAGATAGGTCAGTACCATATTTTGTATTTTATTTAAAAGACGATGAAGTAAGTACACATTTGAGGAAAAATGGTATGCTAGAATTTCATGCTATCATAGAAAAGATGATTTGAGAACCACTTTCTTTTTATTCTAGCCTTCAAAGCTGTGCCAGTTGTGTCTGTGTCGAAAGCAAGCTATCTTCTTAGGGAAGGGGAAGAATTCACAGTGACGTGCACAATAAAAGATGTGTCTAGTTCCGTGGACTCAATGTGGATACTAGAAAGCAGTCAGGTGAGTGAATTGTCTCATTCATTCTTGTCAATAGGTTGTTCTGTGTGGGAGATGTTAAGGTTTTTCTTTAAAAGTCTGTGCTAGGGATGACTCAGCTGGTATGTCTGTCAGAGGTGGGATTAAGATGTGTATTAAGATGTGTATTTCAGAGTGTATTAAGATGTATATTTCCCCCTTTCATACCTCCATATGAAGATATGTACATTTATTATGAGTAAAAAAACAAACGTCATTTTTGTACATTTATTTTGAGAAAGTTGGAGAACTTCAGACTCATGTAATTACTTCATGCTGTTTCTTTGACTTTAGTAGGGAACTTTTTTTAAAAAGAATGGTTCACTGCATACATACTTTGATTTAAAGCTGCTATTGATACTGTTCAGGCCAGATTATTTAAAATATTGGAAAGAGTTGCCAATTTTTTCCCGTCATATTTAAAAAAATTAAATGGTCTCATATATTAACCAGAAACCTCTTCCCTTTCCCACAAAATGGCCTATCCATTTGAGAGATGGGTTTCTTTTCATATGGATCTGATTTCCTCCTTTGAGACTGGTTACCTGAGATTAAGTTGCTAATGGTTTTCTATTTGTTTTAGTGGCTATTAATAAAATGGTTATCTTTAATCTGAAACATTTGGACATGTTTAGGTTCTCATTCACTTAACAAATGCATATTCAATGCCTGTTATATCTCAGATACTGTTAGGCATATCTTAAGTAAATTTTAGCCAGTTATATTTGAAGTTTTTTCTCTCTCTAAACACTCATGTTAATATCAGTGTCTTTAAGCTGTCTTAATTTCCCTAGTATTTTGCTTTAAAATTCCCATTGATCAAGTTTCCAGTAGATTTGGCCATCTAGTTATTAGCTGTCACAGTGTTTTTTCTTTATTGCGCATGTATACATTACATTTCTTGAAAAAAGAAATACTGATTTTCCTCCTGTTCTGTTCCTCCTCATGCCTTGTATTCAACATTGGCAAATTCACACCTTTTTAAAGAATTCTTTACTAAACAAATAACCATGGTGATTAGCGTAATACAGAAATATTGTGATGGTGTTCATGTGATGGGTGACCTGTGAAGGGATGGCATCTTGCTAAATGAATCCACCACTGACTAAGAGAATGGATTGTACCATAGACTTGTTCTTTCAAACCAATGGCTCAGAGAAACAAGTTTTAGTTTTCTTATCATATAATGTAATTCAAATAATAGGTTGTGTATAGATTTTTGGCTAACCTTACAGAACACAATCCCCTATTAATTGACTTTTCTATAATCCTTGATTTCAGATGAGAGAACAATTTGGACCATGTGTATTCGAGCCTCTACATAAGTTGAAAATTAGCCTTTTTGAGAAGAGAAATTAAATTGCCCCAGGCAGTTTTGTTGTGAACCATTTTTCCCAGGAGCCCTGCATGCCATTCCCAATTAATCCACTGGTGCTGGTAGATAAGCCTTCAGTGTTGGGAGCTCTTTGGGGAAATCCCAGTGTGTGCCTCCAAGGTTTAAGGAAGACCAAATCACGTGCAAACAATATGTGATGTGTGACTTGCAGATGGGGCTCATGGCTATCTGCCAAGGTTCATCCATGAATCTTTTATTGATATGTTTTGGCTTAATTTGGAATGCTGTTAGCACTATTGAATTATTTTTAAAATCTGTAATATTTGATTCTGACCATTTAGAATCAGTTTAATTCAAAATGAAATTTAGGATAAAATATTGATTAGTTTTTCTAATGCTTCTAAACCCTAGTGTTTTTGCTTCCTTTTAGTTGTGATCTTTGACAGTAGCCTAAATTATAGTTTTGGGGTTTGGGTGTTGATGTTGCATCAATTGTGATGAAGCTAGTCCTTCCTGCACTGACAAGTTCAGTGTTCCTGTTTAGCTCCCTATTGTGGACTCTTGGGTTCTTAAAAGAACTAGAAAGAAGATACCTTAAATCTAGAATCTGGTATGTTACCTGTTCAGTGTCACTCTGCCTTTGTAGAAAAGTCTGTGAAACCATGGACTGGGAAAGGCCACTGTGAAAATGTAACTTCACCTTGCTGTTGCGTCTTCTTAACAATTGATCTCGTGCCGTGAAATGGCAGATTTCTGCCTGTTATTAGAAGAATCCCTTAAAAGTGGGTAGCTTCAAATCTACAGAGTGTTCCAAAATGGAAAAGCCTTTGAAGACACTTTTGTTCCCTTATATCCTTTTAGAAACAAAAACTGATATTAGTGATGTCCTTGATTTGCCTAAGATCACGCAGTTAGTTAACAGCAAAGCAGGTTTCTCTTTTTATTTTGAAGCATTCACCTTTGGCAGTCAGCTTTCGTGTTTGCTTATTGTAATGTAAAAAAATTTCCAAAAATATAATAAAGTAACATTAGAAAACAGAGAAATAGGTATAATCCCACCATCGCAGGTAAAAGCAGAACTGTGTAACAAACATAACCTGAGCCTTATACATAATTTAAAATTTTCTAGTAGGCACATTACAAAGGGTAAGAAAAGGTAACATTCATTTTAATTATATATTTTATTTGACCCAGTATATTCCAAAATATTATCATTTCCACCGTGTAATTAACATAAAAGTTACTAATGAGATTTTTACGGTTTTTTTTTTTTTTTTTTTACTAAGTCTTTGAAATCTAGAAAATATTTTATGTTTATAGCACAACTCAGTTTGGACCACCACATTTCAAGTGCTTAGTAGTCACAAGCGGCTACTCCTTATAAAAGCTACACAGCCTTTAATTTTTTTTTTTCATATTTCTTTTCTCTCTTCCCTTATGCATATGTATTATCACATGGTTGCATTTTTAAGGTACACTCATTATGCTTTTTAAGTAATATGAGCATCTCTTATTTTTTACATAGTTGTAATTTTCATTGCTGCGTATACCTGGTATACATGAAGGTCATCTCTGAGTTTTCACTGCAGTCAACATCTTGGAGCTTTTGTTTCCTGTTGAGCTATTTTCTTGAGATAAATTTGCTGGGGATGATCAGTGGGTACGAACATACTGCCAGGTTGCTTTCCAGAAGGATTGTTCTAATTTACAGTACTGTCAGATGGTCTAACTCTAGTAGTTTCACCATAGCCTGGCCAAAGAGTCACCCTTGATCTCATTCCATGTCAGTATCAGCTCCTATTTACTTTCTTTTTTTAGTTGTTGTTTTTTCCGTTGTAATAGGAATGTGTGCACATTACAGAAAATTTGGAAGATGCAGAAAGCTATATTCGACTCCTTAATCTTTTCAGAGAGCTGCTGTAGTTTATATTATGGTTTTCCCATGACGTTTTAAATACAAGAAATCTCTCCATGTCTCATCTGCAGACAAATAATAAGAGTGTGGTGGCAATATCACAAGGGTAAATTCACAACCTTTTCTCTTTAGCTCATGCTTAAGTAATTTGGGGCTTGGTCTTATATGTCTCATATGCCTTGAAACTCCATCTTGAGTAGTTGTCAAAATTCTGCTGAGTAAGAACTTTAGGATGAATTTCCAAGTTAGTTGTAGACATTGTGATTCTATTTTTATTCCTGCTAATATTAATGTTAATAGAATAGGACATTATTGTTATTAGCAAGGTGTTTTCTTTCAATCATTGGTTTATGGAATAGAAAAAGGTATATAACAGGAAATGTTGATATGACACAAGTATGCTGACTCATTATAAAATATCAGTATTTCATATTTCATATATAGTAACTTTTAAAATTTAGCTTTGCAGAGAGTTTGGAATTATATATGCTATGGTTAGGAAATGAATTTTTGTGTTTTTTTCCAATCATTAATAACGACTGTCTTTCAATATAATCCTGTAATATGAAGTGTTCCAGTGACAGACTTGTCATGATGCTTTATTATTCTTATTTAAGTAGTGTAAAAGGAATGCTAATATGGAGAAGTTAATTGCTGCTATTTTTAATTTATCTAGGAAAGATCCTGAATATAAATTACATGGTAATCTTTGATATTTTTTCCTCCCCTCCTGAAACCAGCAGACTAAAGCACAGGTAAAACATAATAGCTGGCACCTGGGTGACTTCAATTATGAACGTCAGGAAACGTTGACTATCAGCTCAGCAAGAGTTAATGATTCTGGAGTGTTCATGTGTTATGCCAATAATACTTTTGGATCAGCAAATGTCACAACCACCTTGGAAGTAGTCGGTAAATATCTCTAGGGAAATGTATAAATTACTGGCAATAGTGCAAGAAGAAATGACTAGATAGTTTCCTTTTTATGTAAATTGAATGTTGAACAGATTTTTAGAATTTTATTATCACCGAATGAATGAATGAATGAATGAAAATTATCGTTGTAGCCTCTTGTAACTAGAGCACAAAAGCAAATTCTACTATTTTAACAGAGAAAAGTGGAGAGCTGTTACTGAAGTTGCTCAGACCTGTCATTCTCTGGGCTTCCCATCCTCCCCTCCCCACCAAACAAACAAAATACAAGTTGAGCTTTTTCAGAAATTCTAGCCCTTGCCAAGTGACTTGAGCTTGGAAATGGATGTAGATTTTTTTCTGTCATGGAACACAAATGAAGTATTTCTCTGGATCTTTTGGTGTGGGGCACCTCTACCTTTTGGTTTATTGTCTTACCACCCACTCACTCTAGTTCATTTGCAGTAAGGGTTAAATTTGGCTTCTCCCCCTAGTCTCTCCACTTCCTCCATCTCACCGAATTCTGAAACCTTAAAGATTATAGCATAAACCTTTCAGAAGGAGGCTCATTGGGGCATAGGTCATTGGTACTCCAGAGCATAAACTAGAACATGGTAGTCTGTCCCCTGCCTAGCCCCATCACCTTATATGCACAATTGGTTTAGCCTTGTCTGCCCTGCTCTAGAAATCTCACTAAACATTTATTTTCCAAGCATCTACTTAAAGAGAGCATCACGTAGTGAGTTACTTAATGTTTTTGATTTCCTGAGAACAATAATTATTTTAAAATTACTTCATTTACACATTTTTTTTTAGTGTTGTTTGAATCTAGTCTATTTTCCTATCTTTTTAATGCAACCATATTCTTAGTGCTTGACTTTAATAAAGTACTTGCAGGGTGATGAAATTCTTCATTGTGAGCCAAGGATAAAATGACGCTGTGTTTGTTTTCTATTTCTCCTTCCCCCTTCCCCATATTTCTTCAGTAATTTACGTAGCAGTGGTAGAGCTCTGGGATTTATCCCCCAATAATCTCATAAAATTTTGTTTCTGTGCATGTTATAATGGAAAGTATCTCACTGAACATGGAAAAAGACACTTCACTTACAATTATACCGTCACCTCACAGAAGGTGTACTACATTGTCCCTAAACGTGATTGTGAGCCATTTATTAATTTTAATAGAAGGCTGTGCTTTTAAAATATTAAACTCCATAAGCTCTAATTTGCTAAGTTGATTAGGGAGCATGTTGATATATCAGCTTCAGCTCCAGAAAGCAATTAGTAAAGATGTTTTGAGCATATTGTTGTATGTAATCTGATTTTTAAAATCCATTCATCAGTTTCCAAGAATGTAACTGTATGACTGGAAAGACTTGTGGCTATGAAATCTGAATCTGGTTTTATATTGTTTGGGGAGTAGGTTGGGGTAGAACAGGAACAGGAAGAGACAAAGAGAAGAGTAACTTTTTAGGGGCTGGGAGTCAGATTTGGTTACAGCATGGTATAGAACAAGGCTTTGGGATCACCCTAGCCTGGATTTTTTTTTTTTTTTTTTTTAATCGTGTATATTTAAGGCAACACAGCATGTTATGTGATACGTAAAGTAAAAAGGTCACTATAGTGAAGCAAATTAACATATCTATCATCTCACATGGTTACCCGTTTTTGTTTTTATGGCAAGAGCAGTTGAAATCTGACCTGGTTTTGAGTTGGGGGCACTGCCACTCAACTTCCTCCAGCACGCTGCTTTATCTCTGCTTGCATTTTCTCTTCTGAGAAACATAGTCTAACCGTGGAAAGGAGAAAAGGCAGGTTTTATAGACGGGTCACGCATAGAGTTTACACTTGATTAAATGTTAATGTATCATGAACTTATTAAGGCAGTACTGTTTGAAAAAAATTATGCTTTCTGTTAAAACAACCCGAGTGGAGTTCTTCTAATAATATGCTTCACCAATTTGAAGCTATATTCTACTCTCGGACGTAACACTATATTGAGCAAGCTAGACTGTAGAAAACTCACGAGGACTTAAGCATTTTGTGTATTGTAGTTTTGAGAGAAATAATTTCAGTGTGAATAGTGTCTGAAATATTTGAATATTTTGCATGAAGTACTGTCTTTTAATTTATGACCTTGAGAACCTGTAAATTTAATGCAGTATTCAGATGAAACATTTATTCCCTCAAAATGAGCCTACATTAGCTTAAGGAATGGCAGGAGAGAATATCACTTATGATTCAGGTGATAGAACAGGTTGGTGGTATCCATCTCCAGTTTCATTTGGGTGATTTTTCACTCTCACCTGAAAAATCCTTTTTTAAATTGGTATAGTGGACAAAGGTCAGTTGGACTGTTTTTGATTCTGAATCTATAAGAAACTAAAGAGCAGTAAAAACATCACAGCTTCATGTGGGACTTCAATATATTTAAACACAGCACAAAAGTTAATAAGTGCTAATTTAAAATTTTATCATTAATTAAAAAAATTTAAGTAGAAGACTAAAATTAAAACTTTTTCATAATCCCACTAACTTGATATAACCATTTTTAAGATTCTGATATATCATTTAAATTTTTATTTGTAGCAGAGGCCAGCCTTAGCTTCTCACAGACTTGTGTTCAAATCTCGGCTCTGCTATGTGGCTTTTATGGCCTTGATTGTTTTCATCTATAAATTAGAGGTTATAAGTCCATCTCTCAGTATTATAAGATTAAATGTTTGTCATAATTATTAAGTGAAATGTATGCTAAAATGCTTAGAGTAGTCTTCAGCACATTGTAAGCATTCCATAAATGGTGGCTATAAAAATAATATTGGCAATTATTTTGTTGCTCTCTTTTTCAAGCTCTTATATTACTATTATATTGTATAATCACTTCTAAGGGCTGCATTATTTTATTTAACTGGTTTTCTATTTTGCCATTTTTAAAATCATTATAACTATTGCAAATACCATTTCTTTTTGCGTGTAGCTATTTATCCCATTTTAAGAAGAGTTCTCAAATGGAGATTACAGGATTAAATAAAAACAATATAGATAATTTTATAAATCTATATTGCTAAATGCTTTCTAAAAGAATTGTGCCAGTTTACAGTGTGTAATTCAGTGTGCTGCTTTTACCACTCTTGAAAAATTGAGCTTATTTAAAATTAGTTTTTGGGGGGTTTTTTTGGTGGCTGGCTGTTATAGCTTTGCTATTTTTAATAAAGTGATGTCTTATTTTAACTACTAGTTTAGTTAAGCATTTTTACTACAATATTTTAATATCCTCTTTTCTCCATTGCCTTAATTAATTTTACTATGTAGGCATTTTAAAATGTTCATTATTCAAATTTTTCTTTTATGATTTTTTCTTTTGTTGCTTCTTTTCTGTTGCCTAGAAAACTGCCCCTCTGTAGAAAGGCAGTTTGGTAGGAGTTAATTCTGTTGTTTAGTTAAAAACATGATTTGATTATTAAAATGCTGTTTTTGAGTAATCTGTGATATATGATATAAGGAGAAAACCTAAATTTATTTTTCTTTGAATAATGACATTCTTTTAATGTTTTTATTAAACATTAGGGTTGTCTTTCTCTTCTTGATTTATGACTCCTTCTTATCACATATAATTATATTGGGATATGGGCTAACTGTTTAGTCCAAATGCTTTTTTAACCTAATAAACATCAAGACTAAGAGATTTAGAAGACTTTTAAGGTGGTGATAGATCTTTAAGAGAATTGCTTAAGAGACAGAGATGACAGAATGAGTATTTCGAGAGTATGTCCTTTCTCACTTTATGACAGTGATTCTACAAGAGAAAAAAAAAACAGTGGCTAGTTAAGACTCTCTTACTTGTTACTTCCAATTAATTCTAGAAATCAATTATCTTTGTATTTCCAAGATGAGGTTGTGTTTTTTGCTGGGTACTTGTGGATAACAGTTTTTTCCTGTCTATCTCTGTTCTAATTAGATAAAGGATTCATTAATATCTTCCCCATGATGAACACTACAATATTTGTAAAAGATGGAGAAAATGTAGATTTGATAGTTGAATACGAGGCATACCCGAAACCTGAACACCAGCAGTGGGTTTATATGAACATAACCTCCACTGATAAATGGGAAGCTTATCCCAAGTCTGAGAATGAAAGTAACATCAGGTAAGAAAAGAGCCTTGCCCTGGGGATTGCATGTGTTCCTCCCTTTTCCACTGGGCTTTCCAGGTCCTGTTTCTGTAGCCCATAAATGCATGAGAAGACAGCTAGTACAGAAACAAGTCTGGGCTGCCTCTTGAGTCCTCACTCAGGTATTCCATTTTGCTGTGTTTAGAGCACACACAGGTCTCTGTGCCTCAGTTTTCTCATTTGTAAAACGGAGGATAGTTCTTTTCTTAAGTTCTGAGGGGCTGAAGCTAGCTCAAGTCAGTGACTGGCGTATACTCAGGACACAATAAACAATTCTTTCCAGAGAAAGTGGAAAGTTAGTACCTTTAATCATTTCTTAAAACTCTAAGAAAACAGAACCATTAAGTAGCTTTGGGCCAGCCAATGAACTCAAGTTCTTTTATATCAGACCTCTCATTTGATTCTCGCAATGTTACAATAAAAATAGTAGCAATAGTAATACTTTATGTGAGCTGTGTGTGCTTTTTTTCTGCTGGGCATGCTTCTAATACCTTACCTGTATTAACTCAGTAGTTTTAGTCTTTACAAACCTTGTGAGTAGGAAGTCTTTTTCCCCTTATCTTTATAGAAGAGGAAACCGAGGTAGGTGAAATAATTTGACCGAGATCAAGTAGCTGATGATAGGTGCCTGAGTAGAGTTTGTGTATTTTTTAAGGTGCCTGAGTAGAGTTTGTGTATTTTTTAAGTCAGGAGCTGTGGCTGGAAGAACACGGGTAAGAGATGATAGTGTCCTGGGCCCAGAACTAAGGGTGGGAGGGAAGAGAGTGGTTTTGGGAGGTGTCCAGGGTACCTTCTTAAGACTGGGTGATGGAGAAGGCAGGAGAAGGACAGAGGAGCTGCAGATGCTCTTAGTTTGGGTGGTGGGAAGCCTTACCATTCAAGAGGAGGAGGAGGAGGAACAGGTTCCTGAGGAAAGATGGTGAGTTCAGTTGTGGTTTGTTGAGTTTGAGGTTGACAGTGGGACCTCGAGTGGAGATACCAGCTAGGAAGTACCTTAGGCCAAGTCCTCTAGAAGCAGAACCTGAGACAGAGATTCTGAGGCAGGGGATTTATGAAGGCAGAGAGAGGCCTGCCAGGGAGTAGGGGAAGCAGGATGGGGAGGGGAAAGGAAGTCTAGAAGGATGAGGGCCAAGCAGTTTTGGGCACTGGTCTGATCCTCAAGGATCTGAGCTGGGCTTTTGTACTTCCCCATCATTAGTCATTCAATGGCTGTAGACCTAGCTGGTGGCCAACTTCCAAGTGGGTCCAAGCACCCAAAGAGAGTCCTTGGGAGAAGGTTGCAGAAGTGAGTCATTATTAGCAGGCAGAGGACATGGGGATGTGAAAATAGCTCTGTGTAGGAGGCATAGGACAGAGAAGTCTGCACTGTAGGTAAAGACTGAAAGTTGTGCACAAGCAGCCTGCTGTCAGGGTGAGAGTGCCTGTTGGTCTGGGAGCTTGTGGAGTGCGAGGGGAGAGCCTGAACAGGGCTGCTGTGTGTGGCGCATGTGGGCCAGATGGATCGTGACTGCCCAGGGCAGTAACTCCCATAAGGGTTGTACAGTGCTCAGTCTACACAGCCAGATCTGGGGCCCTGCTATAAAACAGAAGCTTGAACAGCAAATCCTGCAGCAGACAGACACTGGAGGAAGTGTCCATGTAGGAGGAAAACCAGGGGATGTTGGTGTTGACCTGGGTGAGTGGGCCCTGCGTGTCAGCTAAGGCGGTGGACGTGTGGACTAAGGGCAGGAGAGTTCAGGACACTGTAGAGAGGGAAAGCAGAGGAGGAAGTGGTCACGAGGGCAGCCAGGGGCCAAGGGGAGGCCGCTGTCTCTGTGAGGTTGCCTTTATGCTGAGATGGCCTTTCCCCACCAAATGGAATATATATGTGTGTGTGTTTGTATTCATTAATTTGGATTTTGAATTAAATGAGTTTGTGAAAAAGACATGGCCTCAAGGCAGCCCATCCACAGGTGATTGATTTGTCGTTTCTTTGTAGATATGTAAGTGAACTTCATCTAACCAGGTTAAAAGGGACCGAAGGAGGCACGTACACATTTCTAGTGTCCAATTCTGATGTCAATGCTTCTGTGACATTTAACGTTTATGTGAACAGTAAGTAAAACAAAGGACCCTTATCTTTTTATCTCTTATTATTTTAAGTTGTGGCTCATGTTTGTAACAGCTGCAGAACTGAACTTATTGTGTACCTTATAAATACTGTTTCATGATCATTTTAACCTTAACAAAG
This sequence comes from Galeopterus variegatus, assembly GCF_000696425.1. Taxonomy (NCBI): domain Eukaryota; kingdom Metazoa; phylum Chordata; class Mammalia; order Dermoptera; family Cynocephalidae; genus Galeopterus; species Galeopterus variegatus. Next base: position 195,015 of record NW_007727934.1, on the reverse strand, counting down.
ACCTTGTGGTTTGGTGGCTAGAAGAGTACGTAAGAAAACCAATTCCTTGTCCTACATTTCACTGACCACATGACCTTGTCGAAGTCGCTCAGATTCTGGGTACTGCCTCCGAAGTAAACAGAGAAGCCATAGAAGTTGAAAGTAATAGTTGTTTGAGGGAAAATGTATTACTATTGATTGTTGAAATGGGGAGCCAGAGATTGAATAGGAGCTGGATTATGGTGTTTAGGTGGGAAAGAGATGCTATCAAGCCCTGCAGTGATTTCTTTGTTACAGTGCTTTCCCTTCTGAAGGGGTATTATTTGCGTTTAGATTGTTCTCCCACTAAGACAAATGCAGTATTGATCGACAGGTCACTGCTGAGTATCATGCGTGTACTGTGGGAGAAGGTAGCAGGTGGTTTAGGTTGGAAGGGTGGCTGTGGTCACGGGAACCTGAACTCCTGAGTCCTGCACTGCTGTGGTCTCAGCTGCCCCCCACTCCCACAACTTCTTAGATGTCTGCACAGAGGTTGAGGCCAAGGGAGCATGGTCGCCAACCAGCTGGGGTTTTTGCCAAGTTCAGGGCTTCCTCCTGGCTCCACTCTGGGTCTGCATTTCTAAGGAGGTGCTGGTGGGTACCTGCCACACCATGCCTGCCAGAGCAAGGGGGACCTCCAAAGACTTGGAATTCCAAGGGAGCGACACGATAAATGACCATGAGAATTGGCCATCCTTGGGGTGTGGGAGATGAGGAGAAAACCTGGAATATTCCCTAGAGAACATCTTGGGAACTGGGCCAAGCACTTTGTGTGGTGGGCTACAGGAAGGGGTGTGGGAACAAAGGATGGGTGCCAGTTCCTTGCCCTGAGGTGCTTAGCTGCTGTATGAAGTGGTTTTATATAACTTTCGCATTTGATACTGCAGCTCAGCAAGGAGGGTGGGGTGGGTAGTGTGATCCATTTGTAAATGAAGAAAAGAAACAGCTAGTGAGAGATATCTGGACAGGTTTTGATTGCTAATCTAGAGTCTTTTTAATATATCGGCATTTCAAAAATTGTGTTTCTTAAATAAGATGTTAATATGAGTTTAGATAAAGAGGGTCACATTCGTGTAATTAAGCATATTTCTTTATGACAGTCCTTCCCAGAGTCCTTAATATACTGACATATGTTCTGCCTCCCTAGGAGGGGGCTGTGGAATGGAGCGTGTATCCCAAACTTGTTTGACCACCGAATGCTCCCTTTCCAAGGGGAAACATGTTAATTAACAACTCAGTTCTTTGGAACAGTTTTGATTATATGGTATCTCATTGGCCCTCAATTCAAATATCTCTAGATTAATTCAGATGTTAATTAAAGGAGTTTAGTATATTATACACGGGAAAAATTATCTGCTTTTGGAAAATGTTAATATTCAGCTAATTTAAGAGATGACTATAGGTAAATCAATATCCTTGCAAGTATATGCACATTGGTCGTACAGAACTTTATTTTGGGTATTCTAGTGTAGTGCTTCTCAGCCTATCTATGGTAAAGGCCTACCCCCCTCCCCCCAAGATTCCCAATTAGTTATGATTCAATATTTCTTGTAAAATACAGTGAAAACCGATAACTAGTAAAGTGAAATGAAAAAAAAAAAGACATAAAAAATACAAGCTTGGTTTTGTAAATATATTAGATTCAAAAGATATAAAAATGACTCTTGTCACATTGCTCCTTCTAAATGCTTCTTCTCAGTTTCTGTACTTACCTCCTGTGAACCAGTAACAGCAGATCAGGGGTGTGGCCTACCTCTATGCCGTTGGGAATGTTATCAAATCAGGTGCTTTGTGTATCTTTCTTTCCCTGCCCTCAAGGCCAAAGGGGCATTTTGATGTGTCTCTTTTCCCCTGTCTTCATGCTTCAGTTTGCCAGTGTGTGGTCTGCCAGTTGGTCCTGAGACATTGACCTCAGAAAGATGTTTCCAACTTTTCTCTGTGTGGCAAAATTGCCATTTTACTTACCAGGCTAATTTCCCACCCTACAGGATCAGTTTTAATCATTTCTGCTGTTGAGCTCTTACCTTTTTGAAACTATGTAGGATATGCTGTTCACCTTCCAAAATGATCCCTTCTTGGATACACGTTAGTAGGAGGCCTTTTCTATATTTGGGGCCGAGTCTCCAATCTCCACCCAGCATATTCTGAGCTCCTGCTTCATCAGACTGGGGACCCAGATGAGGATAACGTAGGCTGTGCCTCTTTGGTTAAGCTCTTCGGGAAGTCTTTCCGTTGATGACAATTTGTAACAAACAGTAAACTGACTAAAGGCATTTATTTACTTACCTAACAGACTGGATTTCTTGATTGCTAAATACTTTGACAGCTACCATTTTTTGTGTGGACCTTAAACCGTCTGCCTCTTGTGAGGTGTGTCCCAGTTGCTCTTCGTCGATTTTCTTTTTTGGGAGTTGAAAAAAATTCTAGTTAACACTTCTATGGGGTAGGATTTTTTTCTGTTAAATTTTAAAATCAAAATAGTTTTAAAATTTCAAACTTGGAACAGTTATGTCCATTTTGAGGGGCCTGGCTGGTTAGCTCAGTTGGTTAGAGCACAGCTTTATAACACCAAGGTCACGGGTTTGGATCCCCATATCAGCAAGCCATCCAAAAAAAAAATGTGTCCATTTCACATCATTTTAGCTGAGCCAGTTACATATGCAGATCTATCGTATGGTTTATTCTGTAAATAAGCTTAGCTTGAAGGATGAAAGGAATTGGGTTCTACAAAATTTAGAATTGATAAAAATCAGAATAATAAATGCTTAGTATTAATGCAAAAATTTGGGCTACTTTTTACTCAGTGACACAGATGCATAATTGCTTAATAGATTCAGCCGTAAGAAATGCAAGTGAAAAATCCTTGATTTGTAATGGTTAAATGTTTGTTGAAAAATCCCTTTGTTTTGAAAATTCCACATATAGATTTGAATAAATTGAGTGTGTATGTTGGGGGGGTTAAATACTTATGTGGGAGACTTTAAAAAATAGGCTCTGAGGATTTGTGTTGAGAACAATTAAGTATGTAACATGTTAAGCTTCTGTTTTAATACTGTTTTTAACCTCTCTAACCAAGACATGATTTACATGAGTTTGTTAAATTGGCTCAGTGACATTCAAGGTACTTTATAATGGCCAATACTTATAATATGTTTGCCATCTTTGAGTAGAACTACCACTGGAAACAGGTGGGAGTTTTCATTAAAAAACAAAACAAAAAGTCAGTGATTTCTTTGCATTAAATTAGCATTACTATAATTACTCATAGAATTGCTTATCCAAAATGTATATAGAAATCAAATTCTTCTAAAAAGTTTGATATCCTTTGGTAAAGCTGGTGATTTGTTTCCCTTGCAAATGAAAATTGGGAGGAAGGAGAGTTTTAAAAACTTTAAAACTTTACCTCAGAGTAAGCTTTTTTACTAGGCATTACTCTTTCCAAAATTCCTGGAGATGTTAGAAAAAAATGACACCACCAAGATTCTATAGGTAGCACCTGTGCTATGTGTTTAGGAACTCATGGTCTCTTTGGTTACAATAAATGTCACACAGTAAGATTTTTACCAGATCTAGGACAAATAAAAAGGCAAATATGCACTTGAACTCTGATTTATCCACTTGGCTTTCTTCTTACTCCATCCAATATTTCCTGAATAAATAATAAACTTTATAGTAGACCTAAATGATAATCAGTAAAGTAAATATTTTGTAGGTTTATTTTGGCTTCTAATTTCAAATACCCTTGTGAATCCTGAGTTATGTACATAATTGTAGAAACAAATTATGCTTGATATGATAAATCAGTTGTTTTCAAGCCTCTGGAATGATTTTAAGAAGATCCAGTAACTTTAAAATGATACTTCAAAACATTATCGAAGAGCATTCCCAGATACAATATTATGAATTTAAAGTAGGTGGCAAATGGTATTTAGGGGTCATAAATAGATTGCTCTCCAGTCTTAAAGGTATATCCTTTTATGACAAACCTCAGCCAGTTGAGTGGGGTACCGGGGTCCTCAGACACTGGTAACAGGGAGGCAGACAGTGAGAACTAAAGGATTCCCCTTTCATCATTGGGCTTACATAGAACATATTTAATGTTGAGCTAGATTGGATACCCAACTGACTGCTGAAATGCACCAAATTAACTCTCAAAAGTCACCAATTTTACTCCACTTATGGAAGGGTGTTCACAGGGGGATGAGGAACCATTTAAGGAAATGCTAAATAATGTATTATTTCTAAATCACTGCATCATATAATTAACATCCTATCTGGTGTTAGCAATTATTTATAGATCATACAGTATGCCAAAGTCAGCCAAAGTAATAAATCACCTGGAGTAAGGCCTCTTGATAAGAAAGTTCCCCTGGGACCATATTTGCGCAAAGTCTGAGCTACCTTTTTTGTGTTTTATGTATTTTTAGTCACAGTTAAATCCAATTACGGGTGGTTGAACCAATTCTAGGGAGAAGCCACTGTAAAGTGCAACACCTTGCAGATAAAGCACATGGCCGGCCCACCATTTGCCAAGAGTGGAGGTAGACCTGTCAGGCTAGCCACCTAGTTGGCTTTGGACTGCCTGCTAGCCATCTGGGTCACCCATCTGGCTGGAATCTCAGGGACCATTACCCAGGCTAAAATAATAACGCCAGGCTTGCCTTCAGGGACTCTGCTCAGTTTTGGGCCTTTGGACCACTGTGCCTTTCAAGAAGATCCTTACAAAACAGAGAGCAAAGTTACTAGAACATTACCCTCTTTGGAAGATGGAAACATTTTCCCACCTCTTAACCTGTTAGCTTTCTATTTCCATTTTTAAAAAATGGTATGATGTTCCAAACACATGGTTGTTCAAGCCATACTTGTGTTAGAGGCCCAAAATTTTAAGACTGGCTACTATCACGTTTATCTATTGATTTTTGCTTGAGTGGCCTTGCTTTTTAGTGTTTTCCTCCTGTTGGGTGGATTCTGTTAGACTTACTCCTATATTAAATAATCGGAATTCTTAATCATTAAATAATGCTACTGCTGAATAGAACTCTTTTCCAATTTATTTACTTGCTTTTGAGAGTTCGCTGTAAGGCTACCACAGTAACCGGAATGTAACTTGGTTTGTGCAAACATTTGTATAAATGTGTTTTTAAATTAAAACAATTTTTTTATTATAAAAGTATTATTTGAAGGACAAAATAACCTAGAAAATATAAATAAAGCAAAAATAAAAATCAAGCAAGTTGTAAATTTAGCTTTTTAAGTTTATTTATATTTTGCAGATTACCATTAGTAATATCCCTTATTATATATATATTGATCCAGACCATTTTCATTTTATTTATTTATTTTTCAAAAATGAGGTCATATTGCTTCCCAATCTGGTTTTTTGGTGCTGAACAACAAATGCATTGTGAATATCTTTTCATGTCATAAAATACTCTTCTGCAGCATCATTTTGGTATCTCACTGTATGGATCTTTCGTAATTTCTTTAGGCCACGTCTGATGCAATTTTGAAACATCATGGAGTAAGGTGGGACTCTGAAATGATGTGACTGAATTTTTAAAAGAAATCTGTCAGATGGTTATTTAAAGTTTATAATTATCGTGTTTTATCTCAAATGAGTGACCTTGCGTAAGTGCCTGGAAGTTAATAAGGTTATCATCTGTCATTATCTTTTATGTCCTTATGTCTTCAACATATTATATTGAAGATACACTGTGCTAGCTTTCAGGACAGTTCTAAATTAAGGAACAATTTTCAGATTTTCTTAGTGTGATAGCTAATCCATGTAAAAATAGTCGCTTGTCTGTTCACATTAATCTTTTGTAGGTAATGCATGTTCATTTGAGATATCTGACAGTGTTTGAACTGTTTTTATTTTCTCTTCCTGAACTTGAAATGATTTTTTGTTTTCAGATTGCTTGGGAATGATGAGTGTTGTTTTTGATATGATTCTAATATCTCTTTCTCCTTATAAAGAGAATCTCTGTGGATACAAGAATTGTATAGACACTTAAATTGAGAAAAAAAAAAAAAAGATATCATGGCAACCTACTTTTAAAGTAGAACTTGATTCTCTTCTATTCTGAAAAAATTTAACAGATGTAGCTCTGAACTAAACATTTTCCACCACTCAAATGTTGGTATCATGATTTTTCCTTTATATCTCATAAGAAAGTTGGTCTTGTGGGGTGTGTTGCTAAGTTGGGGGAATCTATTTAAATTCCCAAATTGTTTGAGAACAAAGTAACCTGTCTGGATCTGTAGGCCCTTTGTTGTCCCTGCTTATGTGGTCTAGCCATTTTTTTATGTTTATGGTGGAAAAGCAGGAGAAACAGGTTTAGGTATGTAACCGAGTACACTTCTGCTGGAATTGACCCTGAACTTTTCTGAAAACAACATGAATAGTTCCTTTTATGTTGTGGAACTTCCACTCTATAGAAATCTCAGTTGAGCCATGTGTGTTTTACATCAAATTAGCCCCCTTCATTAACACATGTGTGCGGGGTCACCTGTAATTTAGTGGGAATTTAAATTAATCCAAGAATAGATAGATAATATTTCCATGGGCATTGTGTCAATACCCTTCTCTCCACTTCTGAATTACATGGCAAAAATGAATTAGCTACTTTTACAGAGGAGGAAAATAGTCTTTTGTCCCATGCCTGCACTCGTTGGCAGCGAGCAGAGTTGCATTATGATGTATAGACAGGTCCTCCTCCCCACATCTGGGTTATACAGCAACCCATGTCTGGTGTATAAGCACAGTGATTCTGGCTGAGGAAGGCTTTCTCCAAGTAGTTTTATCATTTCTTCGCTTAATTTTGAGATTGGGTTGTCTTTTTAATGGCTGTTTAGAACAGGGGTTGGCAGATTACAGCCTGTGGGCCAAATTCTGCCCGAAGCCTTGTTTTGAATGGTCCACAGAGAACTAAGAATGTTTATTTTTTTTTAGTTTTTAAATTTTGAAAAATATCGAAAGGAGATTTCATGAGACATAAGAATAAAATTCAAATTTCAGTGTCCCTACATAAGTTTTTATAGCATCACGGCTATGCCCATTTACTTACCTAATGTTCACAGCTACATTTGTGCTGTAGCTGCAGTGATGAGGCATTGCAAGAGACCTATGGCCCACGAACCTAATATTTATGTCACCCTTGACAGTAAAAATTTGCTGACTCCTAGTTTAAAACCTCATTAGGAGAATTTTTTTTTTTTTTTAAACGATGGACACTTTGTTAAAAACAACTGGGTGCAGGAGATTATAGTTGAAATTTTGTTAAAGTTCTGTTGAAGTGCCCATATGCCAATTTCTGGATATCTTTAAGAATGTACAAAACACAATATGTTTCCAAAATATCTATTCTGCGGATTTTTAAAGAAGTATAATACTCCTTTTATAAGTAAAAGTTAATGTGAGTTATTTTTATGCTCCTATTGTACCTGATTTAAATTCCTTTATTATAATGGTATTATGGCAGGAATGTAGGTTTCACCGAGACCAAAACCAGGATAATGACAAATTGTTGGAAAGTGTTGCTGCCTCACTGTTAAACACAAGCAAACCTGGTGTTGTAAAACCCAGAAATTCATTCTTATGATCCCTCTCCATTTAATCTTTTATTATTTGGAGTCTCTGTTCTTTGTCCTCTTGATTATACAGTGTGGCAAGTGTGCATTTACAGCAGGAGTTTGTTAAGGTGGTTGGAGAGAGAGGAGAGTTGTACTCAAAAATGCTTCCCGCACTTAGATGAATGAAAGACAGATCCCCCCACACCCAGCCCCCAACTCATCTATGCCATACTCCTAAAATTCATTTTTGTTCTTGCCTTCCACATAGACCTGATGGTGGTGAAAAGGAATATTTTTCAAGATCACAAATCTATGGGGTAAATCAGTGGATGTTTAAGATTTTTAATTGCATGAGCAATAAATTCTTGGTAGAATTACAAGCACTCTGAAATCTGCCTAACATGCTGATCAGTATTATTGGAGACACCAGAATGGCTCAGGTCCACAATGCTTTGAAAGTAGAAAAGGCTATTTTTTTTTTTCCCCTTAATCTCCACAGGAAATATATAACTCATACACCTCTTAGGCTTATCTAAACCTCCAACTTGGGAGGAATTAGGGAATGTGTCATTTGGTATACTGCGTATTGCAGATTATCTAAGAAACCACAGCTCAGATTTAACCTGGAAAATTGCAGGGAGTTTTGTATCTTTAAAAGCAAAATGTATATTTAATGCTTTACATGGTGCATTGAGGCACTTACAAAATGCAGATGAGCCCAGATTTTCACTTTTAGGAATCAGATTTCTACCTGGTTCATTCTTTATGCATTAAACATTTTCATAATGCCGCTTGCTGTGTACAGCCCACACGCTAGTGGTGTAACAGCCTTTTCAGAATGTCTTACATCACCAACAATAGGGATGGAACTGAGACTAGGGTGAGGCTAGAGAGAGACCTAAGGTGCAAAATTGAAGGAGGTACCTCCCTCACAGGTGCAACTTGCAAGATCTTTAGGTTTAGTGTCTTCTTAAATTTCATACCCTCGAGATGCTTCTCTAGTTTTGGCCCTGATCAGGGTTTCTTGAAGGTGTTTTTAAAGAAGCACATTGCTGGGTCAGAGCCTTAGCCTACTGAATCTCTGGAGGTGTGGGGCCCAGGAATCTGCATTTTAACCTCTTCCCATAGTGATTTTAATGCACATTGCCATTTGAGGACCCTCTCAGTCCCAACAGGACAAAAGCTGCTCCAGTAGCCTCAGGTTATGACCCACCTGGGACAGTAGCTTTAAAAAACTGCCTAATTAACCGGCATACAGGAAAAAGTAGGCCAGCCGGACTGCACCACTGCCAGCCATGGCCATTGTATAACTGCTGCCAGGTGTCCCGCTAGAAGGCTTGGATCTTGGAGCACTTGTAACCGAAGCTAAATGTAATTGATTATGTGATTTTGAGCTGTTCCAACTTTTTAATTAAAAAATGTCTTATAGGTTCATTTTTAGCTACCAACTATCTATAACCATACTACCTAGAGATAACCATTGTTAACATCTTAAGGTATCTTTTCAGACTTTTTTTTTTTTATTATTGAGTCAATATTTAATTCCACAACAAATCTATCACATAACATTATGGCCATTAGGAAAAGTGAGTGATAAAGGGAGTGTAGGTATGAGTAAATCTGTTATGAACTTGATTCCCATTTGAGTCCTATCCAGATAATCTCTGTCATCTATGTGTAGATTCTCCTCACCATTAATCTCAGTATTAAAAAAAGTTTTACATGGCCAGGCATACATGTGGATTTCTTATCTTATAGGCTTCTATTGCAAGAATCTTAGAAATAGTGCCCCTACCTAGGAAAGTCACCAGGCTGTTCTCCCAGGTCCCTTCTTGTGAATCCTAGAGACTTGTTTCATTGGGTGGGATCTTTAAGCATTCAACAGCTCTTACTGTGTGTCTGCTGTGGGTCAGACTCTGTGCTAGGAGTTATAAGTACAATCAGTAAGGTGTGGTTCTTGACCTTGAGAACATATAGTCTGATGGAGGAGGCAGATCAAGGTCTTGCATAGCAGTGTCAGGTGCTTTTTGGGATAGGGAGAGAGACCAATCAGCTTGGCTTCAGAGAGTTGGGGGTTGCTTAGAAAAGGAGGTGTCACTTAAAAAACTGAGTCCAGAGAGACCCACCGTATGGTGCCTTGCATTCTCCAGCAAATAGCATTCTCCTCCTAAGGGTCCACTGTTTTTTTGTGTTATGTCCTACTTTTCAGCCCAATCACACAGTTGCCCATGATAATTAAATGAAACTTGCCAGATGGATGCTTTCGCAAGACGATGGCTCGCCTTCTTGCTCTATTTGTGAAAGCTGGCATTGGATCCAAACTCTCAAGGATGCCCCTACCTTGAGATTGCTTTGGAGAGTTGCTCTTTTGTGTGTATTAGCCAAATGGCCTGCCCATCAGCAGGGCCAGGTTGAGTGACATGTGGGTGTGTCATGCATGTGGACACTCTGATCTCTGCCAACTCATTGTGCCTCCAAGGATGGTAAGATGCTGAGAAGTTGTTCTTCAAAGGTGTTATTTGTCAGCGTTACCTTCTTTTGGGAAATACACTTCCTAAGCTTCTGATCTGTCAGTCTCCTTCTCACCACATCTATTTTATCTACCAGTTGCAACATAATCGATGTTAAATTCTTAATGCATCAGGTTAAAACACATAGAACACATTATCAGACTATCTTAAAGAAGCAATTTTTAGATCATTGAAGACAATATCTAGAGTAGCAAATACACTTAACTTAATCTGCAGCACACTTGATTAACCAAGGAGAGTGGATACTCTGATTAGAAAAGAATAACTGAGTCAGTAAATAATAACTGTATTGTTTCATTTCTGTGAATCATTCTTAGTTCTTTGAATGCTCCATTTCATTTAATTGTCTCAACATCCCTATGAAATGGTACTGTTATTATCCTCATTTTACACATGAGGAAACAGCAATTTAGAGAGAGATTCAGAAACTTAATCAAGGGCAGAGAACTGCTAAGCATTGGGAGCTGGTGTTCAGATCTGCCAGATCCCGTAGTTCTGGTTTTGCACTTGGCACAACCACTGCTGAACCTTCAAGGGTGCAGGGGTGAGCACGTCACTGCCATCCCTGCCATCAAGATGCTTACAGTTCAACTTACTTCTTCCCAAAGAATTAGAATCCTTCAAATATATTGCTATTAGAGTAACTGAACACAGTTCACCTTCCTTTCACTTTAGAAAGTTTCAAGAATTTGAAATTCTTGAATATCCGTTGATTGTTATAGCTACACATAGAAACGTCAAATTAGAGTATTCCTACATACAGTTTACTTTTTTGGTGATTATACTAAGGTACAGATAAATGTATGAATAAAATTCTTGGACTTTTTTTTTTCTTATAATTTTCTGTCCTTGTTTTGCATTTGAAATAAAAATTTGGAGTTAAAATCCTATATTATTTTAGTTTTATGTTTTCACTTCCCTGTAAATAAGGTGATTCAGCACTGCCCCTTCCATCCCCCCAAAAAAGAGAAAATTCATCAGAGAGAGTGGGGCCTTTTCATTTCCTGTATCAACTTCTAATTTCATCTATTCCAGTTCCCAAAATAACTTGAAATTCCTATGGCAGGTGCAGTGACTTGAAATCCCATTGGTGGGAATCCTTTAAACAGGATTTCCAGCTTTAGAACAGTTTAGAATGCTAGAGTCTTGATTAGAAGCAATCTTTCAGATTGCCCCTCACTGGAAGCCCTGCTGGGTGGCCCTGCAACCTCTGCTGCAGCCATGTCCCAGGACAGAGAGTTCTTAAGACCTCCACATTTGCAGGGTGGACTGTCACCCTGCAGCTCTGGGGCTGGGCAGCTGGAACTGTGGAACCTGTTTGGGTGGCCCCTCAAATCCGCCTCCTTGTACATGCCTCTCACTGGTTCAGATTCTTCCCTGTGAGTAACATGTTCCCTCTGGCTCCTCAGCAGCCTCACTGTGTTCTGAGGATTAGAAAGATCGTGGAGCAAATCTTGCTGAGGTTCTTCAGCAGTCTGACATATGGCAACTTCTCTTTCCCTGCAGCAAAACCAGAAATCCTGACTTATGACAGGCTTGTGAATGGCATGCTCCAGTGTGTGGCTGCAGGATTCCCAGAGCCCACAATAGACTGGTATTTTTGTCCAGGAACTGAGCAGAGGTGAGATGATTATTTTTGGCACTGCTTAAAATGCATGAGGGAAGGACTGCAATTCACTTGAATTTCAAGCGTTTTCATATATTTTTTTTTAAAGCTTTGTTTTGCTTATTATTTTGTTCTATCCATGTGACTTTTACAGGGGATAATTGCTGTATTTTTCCTTGTAGACATTAATTTTGTTTGCTAAAAAATGATTACTAAATGACTTCTCTATTTTGGTAGCTATCTTTTTGGATTTATCATGCAATTTCTAGCCTGCAGGTAGGTAGAACAATTTTCCAGGACAGAGTAATTAGATTTCCATTCTATACACAGGAGGTAATGTGTGTGGGAAATGTGGCTGTAGTTATCATGAAAAAATTACCCCAGAAGTTAATTGCCAAGTTACCAAAAAGTAATGATCATACAATTACAACATGCATATGGCGTTTGTAAGCTATGGGTTTTAAAAAGGTTTTCTCCTTGATTAGGTGCCCAGCCCCTGAACAGAGAACATCTGGCATTGTGCTGCTTCTCCTCTCAATCTACACTTAGGCTTTAAATTGTCCTTTCGCATTACCTGAAGATGAAAATGGGGTCAACGTTGCTGTTTTTATCCATTAGATGCTATTTTATGCTTGGCTTTAAAATCACAGTTTACGATCACAACTGAATAGTCAGGATGATAGTGGAAATTTTATTTTTCATGGACCAGACCTCTTTATCACAACATGTTAAAGGAGGTTACTCAGGATTGCTCTTTTTGGCTGAGTTGTAGTAGACTGTTGTCTTTGGGGGAATAATAAGGGTTCAAGATTCCTGGAAAGGAAGCCCACAGTGGAAGCAACCTCAGTAGTTGGTCATTCATTCAGCAACTATGTAGTGCCAACTGTGTGCCCAGTTCTGTGCTAATGAACAAAACTCACCTGAGTCTCTCGGCCTTTATGAGTTTGTATCCTAGTGGGTAGAAACATACAGTAGACAGAATAAATGACTAATGTATGTAGGTGTGAAGAAGGGTATAGGAAATGGCTAGACATTTAAAACAGTGTAGTGGGGGCCAGGCTTATGAGAAGGTCCCTCACAGTGGTCGTGGTCTTTGCCACCTGGAGCACAACCGGCACCTCCCTGCCTAGAACCTGGAACCTCAGGGGCCTCGCTGGTGTGGTTTTGAGGGTCTCCCTGTCCTCGTCCTTACAGATTTTTCATATTTCCTCCTCCACACTCTTCCTTTTCAACTGTTCCTTTATAAGGCTCTACTCTGTGCCAGGAGCGTGCCAGCCATTTTATGTCATTCTTTGCTAATCCTTTAAGTCACCCTCCCAGATGGGTTTACCATCCCAATTTTACAGTGGTAGGAACTAAGTTTTGGAGCATTAAGTGACTTGTCACATGTCCACAGCCTCCTCCCCGGTTTCTTTTCTTACCCGGTGCTTTTCTCACTCACTGTGCCACAGAAGTGCTCGTTCTTCATCAGACACTGAGGGTTGTGAAAGGAGGTTTTTACTGATTATAAACCTGTAACTTTGTTTTAAAAGGAAGCCAAATCCAAAGTATTTTGTGTATTTATATATTTTCCTAGAGTAAGCCTGGGCTGTTGTTTTCTTCCCTCTTAGATGTTCTGTGCCTGTATTGCCAGTGGATGTGCACATACAAAACTCATCTGTGCCACCGTTCGGAAAACTAGTGGTTCAGAGCTCCATAGATTCTAGTGCATTCAAGCACAATGGCACGGTTGAGTGTAAGGCTTACAATGATGTGGGCAAGAGTTCTGCCTATTTTAACTTTGCATTTAAAGGTAACAACAAAGGTATATTTCTTTTTAATCCAATTTAAGGGGATATTTAGGCTCTGTCTACCATATCAGTCATGATTTTAAGTTCATTCCAACATTGGTCATGTCATTTCTGGTAATAACCTACATCATACCATACAAGTACTGTCTTCAGCTGTTTCATGTCTAAGTTTCGTCTCATACTAGTTTGTTAATAAAGCTTATGCTTTTACCATGCTGCTTTTTATATACCTTATGTGAGTGTGTGTCTCTCTACATATATATATATATATATAATTAATTGTATATTTATAATTGTTTCTATTAAGAGGGGTAGAGAAAGCAAAGAGGAATGTGTTTACCTTACATGCAAACAGACTTAGAACAATTTAAGATTAAAATTTAATTTTAAATTTTAGTTATTATTAATATGAGTTATTTTAACACTTAGCCAGACACTATATCAGAAAGTTAAGTGCCTGTTTGAAGTCATCTCAGCAAGCTAGAATCTTTAAAATTTGATTCATGGGTGAATCTAGTTCTTCTAACATAAGTTGAATAGATTCTTGTGGATGAATTGGTATAAAGTTAGAAAACAAAGAAACTGGGCACTCAAGTGTTTAGTGCTTGGTTTTTTGGGTTTTTTGGTTTTTTTTTTTTTTTTTTGAGTTGGCAAAGACTAGTGCCAAAAAGTGCTGTATTTTCTGTTTTTGAGTAATGAGGAGAAGAATCTTACATTGTTCTACATCATCGATTTTCCAGACAGGGTGATGAAAAGAACACTTAAAAATGTTTTTCTTAGAATGGAAGACATTCTATATTTGTAGAAAATTTGGAAAATAGAGGAAAGCATAAAGAAGAAAATATAAATCATCTATAAAGGAAGCTTCTTTGTAAAGTTGTCCAAGGCAGGAATTTGATTGAAATACGAAGTTCATTCTGATGTTGCTTTTCATTGAAAACAGCATAAAATTATTCTTGTCCTACAGAAATCTCAACTTTTCTTCCGAAGTAATACGCTTTAAAGTTATATTTTTAAAGATGTATTTAAATAGCAAGAGTAAGGTATAACCAAGGCATGGTTCTGAGACTCATAGCTTTGTGTCCTGCCACGGGCTGTAAGAAGGGAGGTGGGCCAGTTTGGGGATGCATGATTGTGGCAGAGATCCTTTCCTGCTAATAGTTTGTAATTCCATATTTCTCTTTCATTTTAGAACAAATCCATCCCCACACGCTCTTTACTCCTTTGCTGATTGGTTTCGTTGTCGTCGCTGGTATGATGTGCATCATTGTGATGATTCTGACCTACAAATATTTACAGGTAACCTTTTATTTGTTCTCTCCCCTGAGTGCTATAATGACTGAGACATTAATCATTAAAAGGTGATATATCTTTCCCTTTCTCCCTCCAGAAACCCATGTATGAAGTACAGTGGAAGGTTGTTGAGGAGATAAATGGAAACAATTATGTTTACATAGACCCAACCCAGCTTCCTTATGATCACAGATGGGAGTTTCCCAGAAACAGGCTGAGTTTTGGTCAGTATGAAACGGGGGCTTTCCATGTGTCCTTTTCATGTACACATAACAGTGACTTTAGGGAACCTGGATGGCTTCCTTTGTGTTATTCCACCTGAAACAATAAGTGTTTTCTGTGAAATTTTTACCACCTTTGATAGGTTTCGCAGAAAATAGTGTAGGGAAATGTCTCTAGACAAATTTATCTTTGTTAAGTCCTTTGTTGATTTTCAAATTACGCAAATGGTCGTCCTTCATTCCTACTCTCACCACTACCTCTCACCTTGTTTTCTTCCTTTATGCAGGGAAAACCTTGGGTGCTGGTGCTTTTGGGAAAGTGGTTGAGGCAACTGCATACGGCTTGATTAAGTCAGACGCGGCCATGACTGTCGCTGTGAAGATGCTCAAACGTAAGTCCCTGTAGGCTGCTGCATGCGCTCAATGGCAATTTGCCACATTTGTTTTTTGCTAAAATAAGATGTTTCTGATTTTAGCAAGTGCCCATTTAACGGAACGAGAAGCCCTAATGTCTGAACTCAAAGTCCTGAGTTACCTCGGTAATCATATGAATATTGTGAATCTTCTCGGAGCATGCACCATTGGAGGTAAAGCCATGTCCACATCGCCTTTTATAATGTGTCAAGTTATCAAAAGAGGAACACTTTAATATGATTTTGGCAGTGGTTGATTACTAACTGCTTGCAAGATTTTTACCCACATTATTTTTCTCTCTTGCTAGATTTTGTTTTTCTGTATTGTTAAGAATGTAGGTTTTGGCTTTATATCCTGGGGTGGAACAGCCCAGGACATATGCTAGTTGCTGTCATGTATGTTATTCAATAACATTAACCTCTTGAACATCTTGTCTTGACTAGAAGGCTTATTTTGTGAGTTTACATAGTGCCAGATTGTATTTAGTCACTAAAGGGTTAAAATCATTTGCATACCATAATTTAAAATAGGCCCCTAAGTCTACCACTTCTCAGATATACACCAAATGAGGCAAACATTTCACTTCTGTAAAAATGAATTTCCAATTCTGAAGCCTAAGTCGAGGTTCCCATCAAGGATGTCTGTGAACACATTTTGTTCTAAAGGAACAAAGATGTGTAAAATGAGCCGTTCCTCGAGATCTGGAGAGATCCACGGTAAAGTTGACAGCTCCTCGAGATCTGGAGAGATCCACGGTAAAGTTGACAGCTTTATATAATGTCTGAAAACAACCCCCATAAATGTTGCTTTACCACATCATGAATTGTTCATGAGAAAATTTCTACCCAAGCTAATTAGTTGCCTGTTACTTCAGAGCTTCAGTTTTAAGCATTCATGACACCAAAAAATACTTGGACTCATAGTGCTCAGAATCCAGGTCATTTCAGGTTTTCACCCACTTTCCAGTCTTGTCTCAGCTGGCTGTTCCATGTGGTTGGTTTTCCTACTATGCCACAATTTGTGCTCTTCATCATTTCCATGATAACATTACGGAGAGTACGTGAAGCCCTGCTGTAAACAGAAGTGAATCAAAGGATTCATGTAGGAAGCTTGATAATAGTAGAACCTTTGAAAGCAGTAACTTCTGTCTGTTAAAACCAGCAGTCACGCCTGGCCCCAAACACTAACATCACTTAGAAATTAAGGTAAAAACAGGCTTGCTTGTTTTATTTTACTGTATGTGATGCTCCTTTGTTGATAAGCAATGTTAATAGATAGGATTGTATTGGGACTAAGTAAGCTTATCCATTGAAGCCGAATGTTAATGGCCATGATACCCTTGGGTATTTATGCAGGAGGCAGACTTATCTGTATATATCAGCTCTTCCTAACCTTTTCTTATATGCTTGTAGGGCCCACCCTGGTCATTACAGAATATTGTTGCTATGGAGATCTTTTGAATTTTTTGAGAAGAAAACGTGATTCATTTATTTGCTCAAAGCAGGAAGATCACACAGAAGTAGCACTTTATAAGAACCTTCTGCATTCAAAGGAGTATTCCTGGTAGGACTGATTTACATAAATCGTCAGCTGTTGGCAGGCAGTTCGTGGGGTCATAAGGGTTTGCAATCAAGGTTGATTCTTTAAAAAATGAACTGAGGTACTCTGAGGTGCGAAATCAAAATTATTAAATCATTTAAATGTGATTAACAGTTTAGAAAGTTCAAGTAGTGTTTTTAAAAATTCAAGTTGTGTTAAACTTAGATTTTTGCTGATTTTTAAAAAATGCATCTTTAGGGTTCCCCCCACCCCCAAGCTTTAGTTCTATGCAACTGAATGAATTCTATACCTGTTTCTCTTATCGTGGTTTCGTACTTGCATGTATTTCCATACTGTTTAGCTTAGTGCTATATGCATCTTTATAGTGAGACACTATTTATAGAGAAAATGCTAAAGCCTGTCAAGTTGTCATAGTAAAGTCCTTTAAAACCTTTCGCAGACTGGCAAAGAGCTCTGAGCACATCTCCACATGTAGGCTTTTGCCACCTACCTCTGAATTATTTCTATATACCTTCCCCCCCCCCCTATCATCATGATGTAAAGAGGCATAACTACTCTAGCACGTTTTTAAAAAATTTTGGATCTTATTCTCATCTCTTTCATCATTGTTACCATTTTGAAATTAAATGATGTATAAAAAGCTTCAAGTTCTTAAGGAAAATTAGTTTGTTTTACAACTGGAGTAGAATTCTTCTCTGCCGTACCATATCTGTTCTTTCTTTCCAAATGCCATTAAGATCCACCACTTAAGAAGACTTCCTAGATTCACCCAGCCCAAGAGAAATTGTAGGTATCATACCCAATCCGCTATACTTTATATTGCTGCAGCTGTGTGGTGGATTTCTCCTCTCCTTTTTTATTCACTCGATGTCCCCTACATTTTGAGATGGCAAGACTTTGTCTTCTGAACTCCTAACACTAGGCCCTCGAGGAGACCTCAGTAAATTTTTTTTCTTCTCTGTCTTCTCCTCTCCTTTTTTATTCACTCGATGTCCCCTACATTTTGAGATGGCAAGACTTTGTCTCCTGAACTCCTAACACTAGGCCCTCGAGGAGACCTCAGTAAATTTTTTTTCTTCTCTGTCTTTTTTTTTTGGTGGCTGGCCAGTACAGGAATCAATCCCTGGACCTTGGTGTTATCAGAACCACACTCTAACCAGTTGAATTAACTGGCCAGCCCCTCAGTAAATATGATTGATGGGCAATTACCTCTTAAAGCCATTTTCTGTACCTCTGGCTAAAGTTTAAAATCCCAGGTAAAGATTGTACATATTTTTTAATCCTGTACACTTAAAGAAAGTAGTAAAATACTGTACAAACCATCTTTCATTAGTTTCTCCTGAGCATATGCTCTTTATATGAAGAAATGAGCTGTTCTGCCTTATTTTCTGAAACCTTGGCCATATATATATATATATTTTTTTTTTTTTTTTTTTTAAACTTTCTGAGATAATGGCTTAAATTGTTCAGTCCTGTGTGATGTTCTTTGTGGCTTTGGGATCCCATATGGGATTGGAACCACCAGCACATTCTGAAGGAGATTGTTGTCATGGTGTTTCTATGCTAATCAGAAGCAGGAAGTACTAGAAATCTTGAAGAATCTCCAGCCAAATGTTGCAGATTCAAGAGGTCCAGATGGTTCAGAAAATCATCCAAATTATTGGTGTTTATCTGAACCAGACTTGGTTTTTTTAAACCTTTTCCATCAGTTGCTACATGTTAACGATCTCTGCCTTCCCCGTAACACATCTCAGAATCTCGTCTTCTTTGTCTTCCTTTCATCTTATCTTTTGGGGCTAATTTAGAGAGTTTGAAGTAATATGGGGTAATATTTTGGCTCTGTTTCCCATTAAATCTACCATGTCAAGAGGTGGGGACATTTCTAACCTGAGTCCTCTCTGATTGAACACAAAGAGGACGTCTAATTCCCGGGGATTGAACTCTAATCTGATCCCCAGGAATATTAAAAACTCATGTATTACAGAACAAGATTTTCACTATTTGTTCAAACTTTGCATTACTTTTTTCAAATAAAATCAGTTATGTAACAAAGGGGGGTGGAGATAGAGCCCAGAGCCTGACTCATTCGTGCTCCCCTGTTTTCCACTTTATTCGGTAATGATTTGATGGATGTTTCATCTCTCCCAGCAGTGACAGTACGAATGAGTACATGGACATGAAACCTGGAGTTTCTTATGTTGTCCCAACCAAGGCAGACAAAAGGAGATCTGCGAGAATAGGTGGGTACCTATCAAACAACAAAATAACTTCATTTATGGAGGATATATCATACCACTGTGAAATATAATACCATTCCTGGTAGTGACCAGTTTTCCTTTACACCAGGGTCCAATGGCAGTGTCCACCACGGTCGTGGGCAGTTAAGGCTGCAAGTGGGTGCTTGGGGTCAGAGCATGTGATTTTGTATCTGAGCGTGCGTGCGTGCGTGCGTGTGTGTGTGTGTGTGGTGTGTGTGATTTTGTATCTGAGCATCTTTGTGTGTGTGTGTTTTGTATTAACCCACCATCCCTGTCCCTAAAGGATTTTGTAATGTAGCCCAGAGTTGCTGAATATTAATGCTCTGATTCAACACCTACCTTTCCTCAACACTGGGGAGGTGATTAGCCTGCAAGTACACATCCATTCATTCATTACCACCTTTGGTATTGTCGTTGTCACCGTCTTTTCTTTTCCTAACCTTTAAGGTTTTAATTGCTAAGAAAATTCTTCTCCTCCTGACAGGCTCATACATAGAAAGAGATGTGACTCCTGCCATCATGGAGGATGATGAATTGGCCCTAGACCTGGAAGACTTGCTGAGCTTTTCTTACCAGGTGGCAAAGGGTATGGCTTTCCTCGCCTCGAAGAACGTAAGTGGGGGTGATTCTTAGAAACATCAGAAGGATCTTTTTTTTTTTTTTTTCCTGAGAACAGAGCATTTTAGAGCCATAGTTAGAATGCAGTGTCATTTTGAAGTGTGGTAACCAAAAGCAGAGGAAATTTAGTTTCTTCATGTTCCAACTGCTGTCTCTTTGGAATTCCTGTTCTAATTTATAAGCTTTAAAGTGCAAGCCTGTCTAAATGAGCTTTCCATGAATATTCTTTTATGTGTAGTGAATTCACTTAAAATTTTTGGCTTTTACGATATAGGATATGCTCCTAGAAAATAGAGAAGATAATCATTTTATTAGCAAAAGCAGGGGGTACTTATAGTTGCCATGCTTGATGAAACATATCCTTGGGTTTTATTGACATTAGACCCCTAAAATTATATGTATGGCTTATGAAGTGTCAGGAAGTAAGTCAGAGAGAATAATAAGCATTTGGAAAAAGGATGGAAATGGGAAGAGAATCATGGAACCAAACAGTGAACATAGTCTCTGGAAGGGTGAGAGGAATTCTCTGGGAAATGGTACTAACCAAACAGAATGAGGTTACAGATCCTACCCTTAAGAGTCACTGGTGACATTTCTAAACAATTACCAAACTAAAAGGGGATATAGGATGGCTGAAATAAAGACCCTCTTCCTTGCATCCTTGGGAGACAACAAATTGAAGTTGCAAAGACATTTTAGAAACTCTCTGAAAGGACTTTCAAAGAGATGCATGCAAAATGAATTTTCAGTTTCAAAAATATTACACAACTATTTATAATGTATTTTCCTATGAATGCAAGCAGTCCTGAGAAGGAAAAGCATTTATTAGAAATGGTTTTGCAAGTGATTATAGTAATTAGGGCCTTGATAACGTGAAACACAAAATGTGAACATCATTCAAGGCATAATTTTGATTTTAATTTTTGGTGCACTGAATACTTTAAATGTAAAACAAAAAGTATTGGATTTTTATAATATAAGCAGCACTCTAGTATTAAAAATAGTTTTCACTCTTTAAAAGTTAAAATGAATTTAAATGGTTTTCTTTCCTCCCCCAACCTAATAGTGTATTCACAGAGACTTGGCAGCCAGAAATATCCTCCTTACTCGTGGTCGAATCACAAAGATTTGTGATTTTGGTCTAGCCAGAGACATCAAGAATGATTCTAATTATGTGGTTAAAGGAAACGTGAGTATCCATTGTCTGCTTCCCAATCCTGTAAAGGATTTTTAGTTTCAAGTTTTGATAAAAATTGTTTTCTATGATTTTCATAATGCAAGTCATACTTTGAGATATCATGCATGTTAGCAGTCAAATTAAGTATACTTCAGCAAAATTTGCATGGTATGCTGAACATTACTACAACTAACATTCAGTAATAGAATTCTTAATTCTAATTGTGTAATTATGGGGCATGTGAAGGAAACAGAAATAGCCTTAATTTTCATTATGGCCTGAGAATAGCAACAAATTTGATTTTGTTCAAGTGTAACAAATGTAGACCTGAAGGTCACAGCAGGAGAATTTGTTTTAAGATTGACATGCTGTGTGAAAAAGATTAAAATCCAAGATCATGTTCAGAGTTGGTTATGTAGAATGTTGGATCTTACAATCAGTAGAGAGCTCATAAGTAATGATAGGTTTGTAGAACATAGTGAATTTTTTGAGAGTGCTTTATTTCATTGCCAATTATCATTGTATTCTCTGGACAAACTCATGCCCTATAATGCAGCATCTTCACATTTTAAAAGTTGGAGAAACTATGGCACAGTATATTTTAGTGATTTTTATCTGAGGCTGAAACCAAGAGCCCATGGTTTCCAGAGCAGTATCCCATTAGTATGTAAAACTGCAGTGCCCTGTATTCTTCTATGCCTGTTTTCCTAGGCTCATTTCTACAGTCCAGATTTATTCCTCGAGGTGAATTTTTGTGTCCCTTATGATAATGTAATGTTTTCTCCTTCATCACTGTGGCATCTCTATTGGTAGGCTGTAATCAACTTGGTTTTGTAAAAGTCTTGCTGGGTTTGTCTCCTGACAAAAGCATGCATTTCTGAAAAGGCTCCCCCAAGGCTAGATATCATCATCAGGAGTGCTAATAAAACCAACTTGTCTTCATTCTGGTGCAATATTGGAAGGACTAAGGAAAAGTGGTTCATTCTCCAGGTCTCTGAACACTGACCAAAGGGCAAGAGGGAGAAGGTTGTAGCCACTGGACCTGGCCTTCCTGAGTTCTAATCTGCCTCCATCATTTGGTGGCTGTGTAATATTTGGCAAGAATTACCCAATACCTCTGAATCTTGGTTTTTCTCCTCTTGGGAATAATACTAGCACCTGCCTCATAAAGTTGTTGAGAGGATAAATGAGTTAATATATATAGTGCTTAGAACCGTCAGGCACATTCTTACTATTCTTTATAGATGTCTTCTTTGAAATCTAAATAATCATGATAGTGGTTATGTCATACTTCTTACTAGCTTGTTATTGGTTAGTGACTAGTTGGAATTGACAAGGACAGGTTAGGCCCCATCAGGCTTCCAGATTGTGGACTCCAGTTCTAGTCAGTTGAACTAACCAATTGCAGACATTGCTTTCACCAGGCTACTGGGTAAGGAGAATTTATGGAACAAGTTAAAAACAAGAAAACTCACCCATATCACTGCCCCCAAATTTATGTTGTAGTCATTTCAGATCTCCTTGGTGGATCGGGTTCTCTGAAGGTTCTTCCATTTTGCATGAGTTCTTAATCATTTTATGCCGTAGCCCCTTTCAGAGTCTGGTAAAGCCTATGGATACCTGTCAGAATACAATGTTAAATGCATAAAATAAAATACATAGGATTACCAAGAAAAGAAATTAAATTGAAATACAGTTATCAAAATTTTAGAAAGTAAATCTGAGATATGTCAGTACATGTGCTTTGCTATTACACAGAGTAACAGATTCTATCTGTGGTGCTAAAAACTAGTGGAAATGCAAAGTGGTGATGAATGTGAATATTATTTTAGGATATCTGTAAATAGCGTAATAGGATATAAAGATATCTGTGATTACTGTTGGTGACAGAATCACAAATACTGCTAGTATTACTATGGTTTCTTGCTTTCATTTGCGATTTAAGGAAATGTAAACTTTGTTCAGAAGTTAGTGAAAATAAGGATGTAATTTTTTCCCTTCCAAGTTCACAGGCCTCTGCAACTAAGACACCCATAGATCTCAGGTTAAGAGCCCTTATAGGGGCTTTTGCACAAAATCTGGGAGGGAATATTGGAAAGCTTTTTTTTTTTCTTTTAACTACTAAAATAACTTTAAGACTAGAAAAAAATTGCCTTCTCAGTTTTCAGTCCTAAATGGATTAAGAGAAGGATTGGTTTAGCTTTTTATGGTAGATTAAGATCTGGGAATCCAGAATGTCTTTAAGAGTCATGGTAAGTTTGGCTTGACTTTAGTGGAAAGAGTTCAGAATATGAAGTTTAGCTGTTGAATTTAAGCCCTGAATCTGCCACTTACACCTCAGAGTGATCATAATCACCATAAGCCATTACTATTTATTGAGCACTTGCCTATGTTGCATGGTTTTTTCAGATGTTAGTGAGTCAAGCATAAACATTTTTACCTACAGTATCTTATTTAACCCATATAACAACTCATGAAATTGGAAGTATTATTTTTGTTTTGCAGAAGATGACACTGAGGCTTATTTGCAGATATTTAAGTGACTTTCCCAATGTATTAGTGAGGGATAGTTTTGGCTGCATATGACACAGAACCCAAAATAAAAGTAAAAGAAGCCAAAGGATAGCAGGTCCATGGTTGGTACAGAGGTTCCATGAAGGCCTCAGGACCAATTCCTTCTACCTTTCCGTGTTTTGCCATTCCTGAGGGTAGCCCCCCCATCTTCGTGGTCCTCCATCCATCCATTCATCACATCCCAGGGGCAGGATGGAGGAAAGGACACTTGAGGAAAGAGGGGAGAGGGCACGTGCCAACTACGTTTTAAGTAGTTTTTCCTCAAGCTGCCATCTAACACGTACAGATTATTCACCAAAACTGAGTCGCATGGCTATAGCTGGCTGCAAAGGCTGTGAAATGTAGTCCTAATTGTGGGAGGCCATGTTTCTATTAAGGAAGAAGAGGGAAACATATTTGGTGACAACTAACAAATCTGCATCACTCAAGGCTAGTGGTGGAGCCAGGATTAAAATCTATGCCTGTCTGTCTCTGATGTCTGTACTCTTGATCACCATGCTATACTGACTCACTGTCCCCATCTTTAAAATGGGGATAATATAATTATGAGCCACATATTTCAGAGGTGGTTGGATCATCTGAGATCATACAGGTAAAAGGTGTTTCTGAGATGGTATCCAAATTCTCACCCCCACCTCTCAGCAGGAGCAACATCTACAGGTATATCTTCTGTTCACTTTTTTTTGAGCTTCTTAATTAACATGGTTGAATCTGTGCTTCCATGACAGGCTCGACTCCCTGTAAAGTGGATGGCACCTGAAAGCATTTTCAACTGTGTGTACACGTTTGAAAGTGACGTCTGGTCCTATGGGATTTTTCTGTGGGAGTTGTTCTCTTTAGGTAAAGTGATCCTTGTCAAAGACCCCTTCATTAGATTCAGAGTATCTTCTTGATGTTTTATTAGTTTCCTGCTTGTGATTAACACTGATTTGCAAACTGTGCCTCAGGAAGCAGCCCCTACCCTGGAATGCCGGTGGATTCCAAGTTCTACAAGATGATCAAGGAAGGCTTCCGAATGCTCAGCCCTGAGCATGCACCTGCTGAAATGTAAGGGCCAAGAAGTTTTTCCTTTAGATAATGTTTCCTCTTTTAATTTTCTTTTTGAAAATAGAAACCCAGGTGTTGAGGGTTTTCAGTAGCACAGTTAGACATGTCACTTGGTTCCTTTTTAGAACACCCCGGTCAGATGTCATTTCTGTATTTTCATAATCTCTTGTCACCAAAGATACAGAAAGTTTTGGCAACATTTCATACATACAGGGTTTTATTTTATGCATATGTCCTTACATATGTCCAGTTGCATAGCCCTGAAATTATTATTGAAGTTGTTGCGTGGCATACACCTGAAGACAGGTTAAGGGCATGAAGGAGTGATATAGTAAATGACTCTCATTTTGCAGGTATGACATAATGAAGACGTGCTGGGATGCTGATCCCCTAAAACGGCCAACATTCAAGCAGATCGTTCAGCTCATTGAGAAGCAAATTTCCGATAGCACCAGTCACGTGAGTACACTGTGGCCAGGCATAAGAATCCCCTTCTCCTGGTTCTAGGTGTGTCATCTTTCTTGGGCACTCTAAGCATGAGGACTAACCTCCCTTCCCCTCTATTCCTCTACTCCTTGGCTTAGGTTGTAAATTGGGTTTCAGATGAGGGCAGTAAAGCAATGGAAACCAATTCTTTCTGCCCAGCCCCCCTGTCCTGAGCCAAAGAAGGATGTGAGATGAGGCAGGGGGTGGGTGGAGAGCTTTGTGCTCAGAAGTGTAGAAGTAGAAGTTTCCATGAGAATTTACCATGTTTCCTCCCCCACCGCACCCCACCCCAAATGCTGGTCATGGGGTCGGTATATTCTCCCTCTCACATGTCAGGGCCATTCATCCTTTGGAGGGTTGGGGTGATGTGAGCTAGAATAAAAGCATAGAAAGGACAGCTTGTTACTGCAGGGAAATGAGCCTTCTGCTTAAACAAGCATAGCCAGAAAATGGCAGATCGCTGTCATGCCCACGAGCCATATATAATGAAGGGTTGTTTGAAGTTGGAAAAGCCCTCCCGGTGATTTGGAGAGGGGGAAATGAAGACTCAAATCCATTATTTCTTCTCCTGCTTTTAAGGAAGAATTAGTGATCCTTACTTTGACTCAGATTTTTTTAAGCTGCTTTTTTTCTGGTTGTGTGCTTGGAGCTCTCTCTCTTCTTCTCTAATAGCACACCATTGGTACTCTTTTGGGTTAAAGCTTGCTTTTCTGGGTGTCAAAGTATATTTCAAGTTAAACAGCATTTTCCACCCAAGTGCTTTGATTCTTAACAGGAGACCCCTGGGAGATCCATGGGTTTCCTCAGCAAATTACAGTGGCTATTGGGTTATAGTTGGCTACAGAGATTTATAAACCTTTTTCGTAGGTTAGATGGTTCTTGTTCCCAGACGTGTCCCACGGAAAGACTTGCACATGCTTTGCCACTACATCTTTTGTCAAGTGATGTCCTTGGGGAAAATGAGGGGAAAAACAAAGCTTGTATTTGTTTTGTCAATAGGATTTGGGTTTTGGCTGCAAAGTTCTTGTAAACCACCTCTCTTTATAGTTTTCACCAGTTATTTGCAATTTTGAAACTGTAAGCGTACCCTCTGTTGCTGTGTTCCTTGTTAGGGACTGGGGTATTGACTGTGCACTTGTTTTTCTCAGATTTACTCCAACTTAGCAAATTGCAGCCCCCACCAAGAGAACCCCGCGGTGGACCATTCTGTGCGGATCAATTCTGTCGGCAGCACCGCTTCCTCCTCCCAGCCACTGCTGGTGCATGAAGATGTCTGAGCAGAATGAGCATACGCGTCTGCCCTTCAGGAATGATCCCCATTCTTTTGGCTTCCATAATGGTTATTTTATTTTCCTTCGACTCGCATCCTACTCCAGGGTAGTAGTGGGCACCCCACTGTAATCCTGTCTTTATGAGCACACTTTAGTGGCCGATGATTTTTGTTATCGGCCACCATCCCATTGCAAAGGTTCGAACTGTATATATCCCCAATAGCAGAGTAGCACCCCTACTGTAGACAGAAAACAATTCTGATTTAGAGGAAGAGTGAGATGGGCTAGATGCCCAGAGTCCTTTCCAAGGCTTCTCCAATTCTGTTTGAAAACTGTGGTTGATAATTTATTTGAATAAATGGTAGTAGTCACATTTGGCCTTCAAAACGTTTCATAATGATGTAATGATGCAGCAAGATGAGAAGCTGAAGCCTCAGCCCTTTATATGGAAAATAGAACATTATTAGAACAAAGGACAGATGTATGAACAACTGGGCTTAAGAAATCTAGAATTTCATGCTGGGAATGAGATGTAGGTCTTAAAAAATACTCCCCAAGTATGAAAAAAGGCACTGCCTGGGCCACAGCACGAGCTTACATACTACTGACCTGTCTGGTTTTTAAATAGAATTTGCTATTAGGAGTTGAATTAGGAGAGAAGGCCTCCCCAACAAGCATCTGTATATATGCATCTATAAATTGTACACATTCATACATTTGAGAGGAAAACCCCACAAGGTTTAGTTTCTGTACACAACCCTGGTGTTATGTCTGCTGTCTGTAGGGATAAGTTAAGAGCCATATAAGTTTGAAGGAAAAAGTTAATACTTTTGTTGGTTTTTTAAAGAAAAACTGTAACTGCCAAGCACAGTCTTAACAAAATCTCCTCTTTTAGCTGATGAACTTGCTCATAGATTCTCTAGAACAAGCCTGCCAGCTTCAGAATAGCATTGTCCTCAATGGATTTGATGCTGTTCGAGAAAGTTAATGATTTACAGCATGAGAGTCCCACAGGAGTGAGAAAACAGTGCTGTCTTCCTTTGGATTCTTACATAGCAGGAAATAAAGTTTAGATTTAGCCTTTTTGACAGGCATGGCCTGGACATTGGGCCAGTATCTCTATAAGTGTGTATGTGTGTGTGCATATGTATGCCTGCAGACAAATATTTTGGGGAAGTGTTCTTGCCCTGAGTCCAAGAGGGTCCTTCAGTACCCGAGAAGTGACTTGGCTTTCATCATCAGTGTGCTCCTATTTCTCTCCACATAGCTGTCTAGAGTAGCTTACCAGAGCATACATAGAGGCACATAAGCAGTAGAGTGCTTAAGGAACTATTTATTTGCAATCCACCTGCACTTAAGGCACTCTGTTATTTATAGTTAACATACTGTACCCATTCCTTAGGCCGTATATAATGCTACTGTCCCACTAGAACGTATTTAAAGTCTACCCTTTAGGCTGTAGCCTGGATATTATTCTTGTAGTTCACCTTTTTTTCCTTCCCTTATTACTGCCCAATATAAGAGGTAAATACATACATGGCAAGGTTTCTGTGTTGTCTTACAAGATTCAGGTATGTTACCTTTACAGTTTCCCCCTCCTGCATCCTTTAGACTACATTAGAGAACTGTGGCCATGAATCTGGAAGTAACCATTTGCACTGGAGTTCTATGCTCTCGCACCTTTCCAAAGTTAACAGGTTTTGGGGTTGTGTTGTCACTTAAGAAATTGTCACTGTTTGCCATACTTTGAAAAATTCCTTTGTGTTTCTGTTGACTTTGATTATAGTAAAAGAAGTAGTTGTTAATTGTAGATGTCTAGGTACTTCAGGGGCACTTCACTGAGAGTTTTGTCTTGGATATTCTGGAAAGTTTATATTTTTATAATTTTTTTTTTTTTTTTTTTTTTTTTTTTTTTTTTTTTTTTTTTTTTTTTTTTTTTTTTTTTTTTTTTTTACATCAGATGTTTCTTTGCAGTGGCTTAATGTTTGAAATTATTTTATGGCCTTTTTTGTAAATATTGATATGTAGCAATAATGTCTTTTGAAAATTCCCAAGCTCATGAGTCCTTGAAAATATTTTTTATATATACAGTAACTTTATGTGTAAATATGTAAGCGGTGCAAGTTTAAAGGATGTTGGTATTTCATTTGTTTTTTCCTGATATGTTGTCTAATTGTTGACAGTTCTGAAGAATTCTAATAAAAATGTAAATATATGTCACATGGATTTCTTTGATTATTTCATGATTAGTGAAATTAAACTTTAAAGTATTAAAGTGCTTTCACCCTGACATTCAGAAGGTTTTGTACCCAGTTTGCATAAAATCCACTCAGGACTATCAGATTACACTGGGATTGATTGATTGATTGATTGATTTTTTTGGTGGCTGGCCAGAATGGGGATCCAAACCCTTGACCTTGGTGTTATAACACTGTGCTCTAACCAACTGAGCTAATTAGCCAGCCTGGGATTTACATGCTTGAAGATTCAATAGACATTTATTAGGAATTTTAGTATGTGCTTTATTTTCTCATTTTATTCCTACAACCCAGGGTCTCTATTTAAATTGAAAAATAGGACTGGCTAGTTAGCTCAGTTGGTTAGAGCATGGTTTATAACACCAAGGTCAAGGGTTTGGATCCCCATACTGGCCGTCTACCAAAAAAAAATTTTTTTTTCAAGTAAATGTAGAAAACATTGTGAGAAGTTTGCATATAGCTTTGATCATTATTAGGTTGATTCATGTGAAAATGACCCTTTTTGTCAGCAAAATAACAGCAATTTCATGTAGTCCAGTCTAATAGAACTGGCATGTTTCCTCCTAAAAGTGACTACCTGAAAATTCACAAGGTTGACATCAGGAATCCCAAGAAAGCGGTTTTGTGTTCTTATTGGCTTAGGTTTTGAAGAGAGATTTTTCATCACAAGATATTTATGTTCCACCCTCAATCCTTACTCTTATTTGCTTCTGGAAGAGTTAAGTTCTATCACTCACTTGGAAGGGGGTGCCTTGTGCCTGTTTGGTAGTGTCATGTGGCTGGAGCATGCTGCATGACCACACAATACTGTCCAGACCACTGGAACCTTCACAGAGGCTGAAAGTTATTCCAGCTTGACACAAAGAACCACCCTGAACCATGCTGTCCTATTAAGCATGAGTAAGGCACAGGCACCATCAATCTTTTAACTTCCTTAATTGACCTGACATCTACACCTGCAGAAGTGTCTCCTAAATGGAGAAGGAAGGGTTTGACCTGTAATAAAGAGGAATCCTTTTAAAATCAGCAGGGAATTAGTGTGGCCAGGAACACATCAATAATCAGTGAAAAACAGACCCTCATTTCAGTCAGGGAATTGCCATTATTTTGTTACAGACAGCAATGAATGCTAATTGACCACAAAACAAGTTGTTTCTTTTCCAGCGTTTTCACTCTCAGCCTTTTTCATGTGCGTCAGATCTTGAGTTGGAAACCAATGACGGCTCGTGTTGAGTCTAGCTAATTTCTCTCACCAGCCCAGCTCTTCACAGCAAAGTACTATCAGGTGCTTGGTGTCCAGGCTCAAACTGGGTTCAGATCTTGATGCCAGCGCTGTCTCTACCACTTACTGCTGTGTGACATTCGGCAGATCAGCTCTTGAAATCTCAGTTCCATAGTAGTAGTTTCTACTGCTAAGTATTAATATGAAGATGTCAAGACCACCTTGTTCCTGTGTGTAACACATAAAGAGTGCTCAAAAATGGTAACTTTTGTCATGGCTGATTAGCCCTATTGAAAGTGGCTTTGCTATAGAGACTTCTGTGATTTTACTACAATCCCATTTTAGCCAGGAATTCAAGGCTCTCCGGTTTTGCTCCAGCCTTCCTTCCAAGCTTCTGCCCATTGTTGTAGACCCATGAATATGCCCCATGCTCTTCTCTGCTCCCATCCTCAGACTCAATTCAAGGCTCTCCGGTTTTGCTCCAGCCTTCCTTCCAAGCTTCTGCCCATTGTTGTAGACCACGAATATGCCCCATGCTCTTCTCTGCTCCCATCCTCAGACTCAATGTTGTCTCTTCTCTCCCACAAGCCCCCATCTCCCAAGGTCAGTGGAATCACCTCAATTGGAGGTTGTCTCTGAATTCCCGTAACACTCTATTTATGGCTGTTACACTCGATTCTGACTTGTACAATAATTATTTTGGCTCATCTTAGCTTTCTCCCACCCCTACTATATACAGAATTAAAATCAGTTACCATAAAGTACCCATGTGTGCTAGAGTCACTGGCTTCACTAGTATCATTTACTTGTTTCTTGAATTATCCGGACAGGTTAAATTGCCCAAGAGGTTGCAAGAGGTAAGACTTGCACAAGTTCTCTTAGCAGTACATGGAGGCGGGATTTGAATCCAGATCTGTCTGCACTTCAGTGATAGCAAATACCTGGTCTTCCCATGCTTGCATCTGCTAGGGCCCTGTCCATGCAGATGTCACCCAGCCTAGCACTCTCCCACTGGGCCAAGATGCCTGGAGTCTCAATCTTCTCCGGGAAGCCCATACAAATCACTTGGAGTTAGCCTAAGACTTCCCTATCACCCTTAAATGGTTACCAAGTTTCCATTTTCTTGAGGTACAGGTGTTTTCCATCTCAGACTTCACTAAAGCTGCTAGCACAATGCTTCATGAGTGGTTAATGAACACTTTTCTGAACAAATGACATTAATGTGGGAATGAGGAAGAGCCATCCAGGAGGAAATGGATCCAGGAAAGACAGGAAATGGAAGAAGACAAAACTTTTACCCAGAGTGGGACTAGGAATACACCTTCATTTCACACTAGGGGTGGGGCTTTGGGGAGAGGGAAAGGGGAACCGGGAATGTTCCTTTGGGCAGCCTTTCCCCTTACTCCTTACCGAGGCCTGTGCAGCTCCGTTGTGGGAACAAGAAGAGAAGTAAAGAAAAGCAGGCTGGGGTAGATGGGGAAGGGTGGAGAGGAAGGGAAAGTGTGTAGAAGTTCTCTTCCCTATTCACAAGTGGGGAGAGGAGCCGAAGCTGCCAAGAAGTCTGTGGCCTTGAGGTACAGAAGCTGAGGACTGAAGAAAGACCAGGCCACCCAGCATTGACCTTGCAGAGGGTCAGCAGAGCCACTGCTTTCATGGGGAAACGCCCCTGCTAGAGAGGTCTTGGGACAGCCGGGCTTCAGAGAGTACCAGCTGGGCAGCCTCTGAGTGAACTTTTATAAAGGAAAGAAAGTATTGGTTTGCTAGGGCTGCTGTAACAAAGTACTTCAAACTGCCTGGCTTCAACGACAGAAATTGTCTCAGTTCTAGAAGCTAGAAGTCCAAGATCAGGGTGTTGGCAGGGTTAGCTCTTTCTGAGGGCTGTAAGAGAGTCCATTTCATGTCTGTCTTCTAGCTTCTGGTGGTTTGCTGGCTATTTCGGCATTCCTTGGCTGTAGATCTCTGCCTTCATCTTTACGTGGCACTCTCCCTCTGTGTGTGTGTGTGTCTGTGTCTAAATTTCACCTTTTTATAAGGACACCAGTGCTATTGGAGTAGGGGTCCACCCTATTCCGGTATGGCCTCATCTTTACTGACTACATCTATTAGACCTTATTTCTAAATAAGGTCACATTTTGAAGTATTAGGGGTTATTGTTATGATTTCAATATATGAATCGGGAGGGACCCAAATCAACCCATAACAGAAAGGTCTCAAAAACCCTTTTTATTGTAGCATGTGACCTGATCCTCACTAGAGTATGACATTGG
This sequence comes from Galeopterus variegatus, assembly GCF_000696425.1. Taxonomy (NCBI): domain Eukaryota; kingdom Metazoa; phylum Chordata; class Mammalia; order Dermoptera; family Cynocephalidae; genus Galeopterus; species Galeopterus variegatus. The sequence goes on along the minus strand of NW_007727934.1, from coordinate 162,832 downwards.
TTCTCTGAAAACTCTTGAATGATCTCCAAAGTGCCAATTTCAGAGCCCTCTTTGCAATTATTCTATTATCTAGAACAAGGTTGAGAACATACCTGGCCCACAGCACACTCGACACCTGTTGAAGAAATGAAGTTTTATGCAAGGGGGGCAGCCTCGTCCTTGACACTTGCCTCCTTGCCAGCCTTCCCTGGTCCTCCTTCTCTCACATCTTCCTCCATTGTCCCTTTAAAGGTCAGACTTCTAGGGTTTGGTCCTTTAATGTCTTCTTTCAGCTGCCATGCTCTCCCCAAGCTCTGGTCTATCTCATCTAATCTCTGAGCTGTGGCTGTCACCTACCAATGGACAATTTCCAACTGTTTCTGGCTCTGACACCTGTCCCCTCATATATACTTGGGTTGCCATGTAAAATAGGGGACACCCAGTTAAATTTGAATATCAAATGAACAAATAGCATTTAACATAAGTACAGGTGGCACCAGCATTATAATGTTTTGACTTACAATTTTTTGCTCATATATACTTGGGTTGCCATGTAAAATAGGGGACACCCAGTTAAATTTGAATATCAAATAAACAAATAGCATTTAACATAAGTACAGGTGGCACCAGCATTATAATGTTTTGACTTACAATTTTTTGACTTTATAATGGGTTTATTGGGATACTAAATGCATTTTTGACATGATATTTTTGACTTATGATGGGTTTATTGGGGAGTAACCACATCAAATATCAAAGATCATCTGTATGTCCCTAGCAATACTTAGGACAGACAGATCCTAAAAATTTACTCTTTTTTTGAAATTCAAATTTAACTTGGCGTCCTGTTTGCTAAATCTTGTAACCCTTGTCTGGATTTTGAGCCTCTGGAAGTTAAGGACTGTACCTAATTAATCACTGGATATTCAACGTCCAGCTCATGGAAGAAATGCAGAGTTCCAGTGGTAGTAAAATACAGAGGAGGGACTTGGTATTCCTGTGGTCTGTTGGTGGCAAACCCCCTCAGCTTTTACTATCTAAATTGTTATTTCACCTTTATTCTTAAAATATATTTTCACTAGATATAGAACTCAAAGATGGCAGTTATGTTTTTCAGCACATTTGTTACCACCCTCTTCTGGTTTTCAGCTCTGGTCTATCTCATCTAATCTCTGAGCTGTGGCTGTCACCTACCAATGGACAATTTCCAACTGTTTCTGGCTCTGACACCTGTCCCCTCATATATACTTGGGTTGCCATGTAAAATAGGGGACACCCAGTTAAATTTGAATATCAAATGAACAAATAGCATTTAACATAAGTACAGGTGGCACCAGCATTATAATGTTTTGACTTACAATTTTTTGACTTTATAATGGGTTTATTGGGATACTAAATGCATTTTTGACATGATATTTTTGACTTATGATGGGTTTATTGGGGAGTAACCACATCAAATATCAAAGATCATCTGTATGTCCCTAGCAATACTTAGGACAGACAGATCCTAAAAATTTACTCTTTTTTTGAAATTCAAATTTAACTTGGCGTCCTGTTTGCTAAATCTTGTAACCCTTGTCTGGATTTTGAGCCTCTGGAAGTTAAGGACTGTACCTAATTAATCACTGGATATTCAATGTCCAGCTCATGGAAGAAATGCAGAGTTCCAGTGGTAGTAAAATACAGAGGAGGGACTTGGTATTCCTGTTGTCTGTTGCAAACCCCCTCAGCTTTTACTATCTAAATTGTTATTTCACCTTTATTCTTAAAATATATTTTCACTAGATATAGAACTCAAAGACGGCAGTTATGTTTTTCAGCACATTTATTACCAGCCTCTTCTGGTTTTCACTGTTGCTATTGAGAAGTCAGCTCAGTCATTCTTCTTAAGATAGTTGTCTTCTTTATTGTTTGTGACATTTTCTCTTGTCTATGGTCTTTGAAGATTCACTATGGTATGTCTAAGTTTGAATTTTCTTTTTATTTATACTATTTGGAGTTATTTAGGCTTCTTAGATGTATGGATTGGTGCCTTTTATCAATATTGGAAAATTCCCAATCCTTTTTAAATTGCCTGTGCCCCATCCTGTTTCTCTTTTCTTTCTGGGACTCTGATTTAAATGCATCTTAGAGCCTCTCACTTTATCCCCAATGTCTCTTTATCTTTCATATTTTCCTTCTTTTTGTCTTTCTATGCTGCATGCAAGATAATTTCTGGTCTTCCTGTTATCTGAACCTCCCTTCAACTCCTGTGCATGGAGAATTTTTTTAGTACATTTACTGAGGTATAATTAACATGTAAAATCACCCATTGTAAGTACATAATTCAATGTATTTATTAAATTTATAGAGTTGTGCATCTATCCCAACAACCCAGTGTTAGAACATTGTATCATCCCCAAAATTTCCTTCATGCTTGTTTGCAGTTAATAGGTATTTGAATAATTTTAAAAAATTATTTTTCAGTTATTCTTGCTCTGCAAGATGACACCTCATGTTTGACTCTCATAGCACACATTATCTCTGGGACGTTCCTACATGTTTTAGTAATATAAATAGCAGTGATAATTGATAGGTTGCCTTGGCTGGATAATTATTAGTGATGATAATGGCAATGGAGAAAGGTGAGGAAACTTTGCCTCTGAGAGACTCACTGTCTTCCCCTAAACCTCATGGCTGTGAGCAGTGGAGTTGATAGCAAGCTCTAGTTTATTTGACTCCTGATTCCTAGGACTTTAAACAGCAACTTCATCAATTTAGTTGGTCTATGAGCAAGCCCTTTGTTGTCCTTTTCTCAGCTTTGGATGATCATTTCACCTTCAAAAATACAAGAATAGGTAAAGAAATCATATCAACCACTTTGCTACTTATTACTACCTCCTCTAAAATGTTGGTGAGACTGTGGTTGAAGTCAAAGCCAGTGTAGGCTCCAGAATTCTCTGTTGATTTTACAGGTTCATGATCTAGCCCCTCGCTTACATACCACGTGAACTTCCCCATGTCCTCCAGGAGTACTTCTCCCTCTGTTTCAAAGAACAGTCTTGTTCATTAGAGCCTCGTGAGAAAAACAAAATGCTGCATTTATGGGGGGATGTGGGGACTGAAGTTTTGAGGGGAGCACTAGAGAAGGCAAATAAAGAATTTCAGATCAATGAGAATGTGGGTGGAAATACCACCTTTCCCTCACTTCAGCAGTTGTTATTGTTGGTTATAAATTAACAGGCTGTTACCCTTATGTCTCCTCCACTGTTAATTCCACATGCATTGGCTAAATGTGGCTCTTATGATGTGGGTTCTTCTATGAAGGGTTTAACCTCACA